>NC_079478.1:21372535-21672535 GCF_026230105.1 Diorhabda sublineata
ACTCACTCAAATATATAAGAAATGTTGGAATTCGACTTCAAATCAGGAAGATAGACTTTGAAAATTTTCAATTATTACAAAGTGACAGTTGACCTCAATGGGCTTCAATCGATGTTTTTCGATGATATATGACAAAGTTATTCGCAAACTCACTCAAATATATGAGAAATGTTGAAATTCGACTTCAAATAAGGAAGATAGACTTGGAAAATTTTCAATTAACACAAAGTGACAGTTGACCTCAATGGGCTTCAATGGATGTTATTCGATGATATCAGACAAAGTTAGATGCAAACTCACTCAAATATATAAGAAATGTTGGAATTCGACTTCAAATTAGGAAGATAGACTTTGAAAATTTTCAATTATTACAAAGCGACAGTTGACCTCAATGGGCTTCAATGGATGTTATTCGATGATATCTGACAAAGTTAGATGCAAACTCACTCAAATATTTAAGAAATGTTGGAATTCGACTTCAAGTTAGGAAGATAGACTGAAAATTTTTAATTATTACAAAGTGACAGTTGACCTCAATGGGCTTCAATGGATGTTATTCGATGATATCTGACTAAGTTAGATGCAAACTCACTCAAATATATAAGAAATGTTGGAATTCGACTTCAAATTAGGAAGATAGACTTTGAAAATTTTCAATTATTACAAAGTGACAGTTGACCTCAATGGGCTTCAATCGATGTTATTCGATGATATCTGACAAAGTTATTCGCAAACTCACTCAAATATATGAGAAATGTTGGAATTCGACTTCAAGTTAGGAAGATAGACTTTGAAAATTTTCAATTATCACAAAGTGACAGATGACCTCAAAGGGCTTCAATGGATGTTATTCGATGATATCTGACAAAATTAGATGCAAACTCACTCAAATATATAAGAAATGTTGGAATTCGACTTCAAATTAGGAAGATAGACTTTGAAAATTTTCAATTATTACAAAGTGACAGTTGACCTCAATGGGCTTCAATCGATGTTATTCGATGATATCTGACAAAGTTATTCGCAAACTCACTCAAATATATGAGAAATGTTGAAATTCGACTTCAAATAAGGAAGATAGACTTGGAAAATTTTCAATTATCACAAAGTGACAGTTGACCTCAATGGGCTTCAATGGATGTTATTATGATATCAGATATGATATCAGACAAAGTTAGATGCAAACTCACTCAAATATATAAGAAATGTTGGAATTCGACTTCAAATTAGGAAGATAGACTTTGAAAATTTTCAATTATTACAAAGTGACAGTTGACCTCAATGGGCTTCAATGGATGTTATTAGATGATATCTGACAAAGTAAGATGCAAACTCACTCTAATATATAAGAAATGTTGGAATTCGACTTCAAATCAGGAAGATAGACTTTGAAAATTTTCAATTATTACAAAGTGACAGTTGACCTCAATGGGCTTCAATCGATGTTTTTCTATGATATATGACAAAGTTATTCGCAAACTCACTCAAATACATGAGAAAAGTTGAAATTCGACTTCAAATAAGGAAGATAGACTTGGAAAATTTTCAATTAACACAAAGTGACAGTTGACCTCAATAGGCTTCAATGGATGTTATTCGATGATATCAGACAAAGTTAGATGCAAACTCACTCGAATATATAAGAAATGTTGGAATTCGACTTCAAATTAGGAAGATAGACTTTGAAAATTTTCAATTATTACAAAGTGACAGTTGACCTCAATGGGCTTCAATCGATGTTTTTCGATGATATATGACAAAGTTATTCGCAAACTCACTCAAATACATGAGAAAAGTTGAAATTCGACTTCAAATAAGGAAGATAGACTTGGAAAATTTTCAATTAACACAAAGTGACAGTTGACCTCAATGGGCTTCAATGGATGTTATTCGATGATATCAGACAAAGTTAGATGCAAACTCACTCAAATATATAAGAAATGTTGGAATTCGACTTCAAATTAGGAAGATAGACTTTGAAAATTTTCTATTATTACAAAGCGACAGTTGACCTCAATGGGCTTCAATGGATGTTATTCGATGATATCTGACAAAGTTAGATGCAAACTCACTCAAATACATGAGAAAAGTTGAAATTCGACTTCAAATAAGGAAGATAGACTTGGAAAATTTTCAATTAACACAAAGTGACAGTTGACCTCAATGGGCTTCAATGGATGTTATTCGATGATATCTGACTAAGTTAGTTGCAAACTCACTCAAATATATAAGAAATGTTGGAATTCGACTTCAAATTAGGAAGATAGACTTTGAAAATTTTCAATTATTACAAAGTGACAGTTGACCTCAATGGGCTTCAATCGATGTTTTTCTATGATATATGACAAAGTTATTCGCAAACTCACTCAAATACATGAGAAAAGTTGAAATTCGACTTCAAATAAGGAAGATAGACTTGGAAAATTTTCAATTAACACAAAGTGACAGTTGACCTCAATAGGCTTCAATGGATGTTATTCGATGATATCAGACGAAGTTAGATGCAAACTCACTCAAATATATAAGAAATGTAGGAATTCGACTTCAAATGAGGAAGATAGACTTTGAAAATTTTCATTCAACACAAAGTGAGAATCGACTTCAATGGGCTTCAATGAATGTAAATCGACGATATCTGACAAAGTTAGATGCAAACTCACTCAAATATATGAGAAATGTTGAAATTCGACTTCAAATAAGGAAGATAGACTTGGAAAATTTTCAATTAACACAAAGTGACAGTTGACCTCAATGGGCTTCAATGGATGTTATTCGAAGATATCAGACAAAGTTAGATGCAAACTCACTCAAATATATAAGAAATGTTGGAATTCGACTTCAAATTAGGAAGATAGACTTTGAAAATTTTGAATTATTACAAAGTGACAGTTGACCTCAATGGGCTTCAATGGATTTTATTCGATGATATCTGACTAAGTTAGATGCAAACTCACTCAAATATATAAGAAATGTTGGAATTCGACTTCAAAGTAGGAAGATAGACTTTGAAAATTTTCAATTATTACAAAGCGACAGTTGACCTCAATGGGCTTCAATGGATGTTATTCGATGATATCTGACAAAGTTAGATGCAAACTCACTCAAATATTTAAGAAATGTTGGAATTCGACTTCAAGTTAGGAAGATAGACTTTGAAAATTTTGAATTATTACAAAGTGACAGTTGACCTCAATGGGCTTCAATCGATGTTATTCGATGATATCTGACAACGTTATTCGCAAAATAACTCAAATATATGAGAAATGTTGGAATTCGACTTCAAGTTAGGAAAATAGACTTTGAAAATTTTCAATTATTACAAAGTGACAGATTACCTCAAAGGGCTTCATTGGATGTTATTCGATGATATCTGACAAACTTAGATGCAAACTCACTCAAATATATGAGAAATGGTGGAATTCGACTTCAAATTAGGAAGATAGACTTTGAAAATTTTCAATTATTACAAAGTGACAGTTGACCTCAATGGGCTTCAATCGATGTTATTCGATGATATCTGACAAAGTTATTCGCAAACTCTCTCAAATATATGAGAAATGTTGAAATTCGACTTCAAATTAGGAAGATAGACTTTGAAAATTTTCAATTATTACAAAGTGACAGTTGACCTCAATGGGCTTCAATGGATGTTATTCGATGATATCTGACTAAGTTAGATGCAAACTCCTTCAAATATATAAGAAATGTTGGAATTCGACTTCAAAGTAGGAAGATAGACTTTGAAAATTTTCAATTATTACAAAGTGACAGTTGACCTCAATGGGCTTCAATCGATGTTATTCGATGATATCTGACAACGTTATTCGCAAAATAACTCAAATATATGAGAAATGTTGGAATTCGACTTCAAATTAGGAAGATAGACTTTGAAAATTTTCAATTATTACAAAGTGACAGTTGACCTCAATGGGCTTCAATGGATGTTATTCGATGATATCTGACAAAGTTAGATGCAAACTCACTCAAATATATAAGAAATGTTGGAATTCGACTTCAAATCAGGAAGATAGACTTTGAAAATTTTCAATTATTACAAAGTGACAGTTGACCTCAATGGGCTTCAATGGATGTTATTAGATGATATCTGTCAAAGTAAGATGCAAACTCACTCAAATATATAAGAAATGTTGGATTCGACTTCAAATTAGGAAGATAGACTTTGAAAATTTTTAATTATTACAAAGTGACAGTTGACCTCAATGGGCTTCAATGGATGTAAATCGACGATATCTGATAAAGTTAGATGCGAACTCATTCAAATATATGAGAAATGTTGAAATTCGACTTCAAATGAGGAAGATAGACTTCGAAAATTTTCAATCAACACAAAGTGAGAATCGACTTCAATGGGCTTCAATGAATGTAAATCGACGGTATCTGACAAAGTTAGATGCAAACTCATTCAAATATATGAGAAATGTTGAAATTCGACTTCAAATGAGGAAGATAGACTTTGAAAATTTTCAATCAACACAAAGTGAGAATCGACTTCAATGGGCTTCAATGAATGTAAATCGACGATATCTGACAAAGTTAGATGCAAACTCACTCAAATATATAAGAAAAATTGGAATTCGACTTCAAATTAGGAAGATAGACTTTGAAAATTTTCAATTATTACAAAGTGACAGTTGACCTCAATGGGCTTCAATCGATGTTTTTCGATGATATATGACAAAGTTATTCGCAAACTCACTCAAATATATAAGAAATGTTGGAATTCGACTTCAAATTAGGAAGATAGACTTTGAAAATTTTCAATTATTACAAAGTGACAGTTGACCTCAATGGGCTTCAATGGATGTTATTCGATGATATCTGACAAAGTTATTCGCAAACTCACTCAAATATATGAGAAATGTTGAAATTCGACTTCAAATGAGGAAGATAGACTTTGAAAATTTTCATTCAACACAAAGTGAGAATCGACTTCAATGGGCTTCAATGAATGTAAATCGACGATATCTGACAAAGTTAGATGCAAACTCACTCAAATATATGAGAAATGTTGAAATTCGACTTCAAATAAGGAAGATAGACTTGGAAAATTTTCAATTAACACAAAGTGACAGTTGACCTCAATGGGCTTCAATGGATGTTATTCGAAGATATCAGACAAAGTTAGATGCAAACTCACTCAAATATATAAGAAATGTTGGAATTCGACTTCAAATTAGGAAGAGACTTTGAAAATTTTCAATTATTACAAAGCGACAGTTGACCTCAATGGGCTTCAATGGATGTTATTCGATGATATCTGACAAAGTTAGATGCAAACTCACTCAAATATTTAAGAAATGTTGGAATTCGACTTCAAGTTAGGAAGATAGACTTTGAAAATTTTTAATTATTACAAAGTGACAGTTGACCTCAATGGGCTTCAATGGATTTTATTCGATGATATCTGACTAAGTTAGATGCAAACTCACTCAAATATATAAGAAATGTTGGAATTCGACTTCAAAGTAGGAAGATAGACTTTGAAAATTTTCAATTATTACAAAGTGACAGTTGACCTCAATGGGCTTCAATCGATGTTATTCGATGATATCTGACAACGTTATTCGCAAAATAACTCAAATATATGAGAAATGTTGGAATTCGACTTCAAGTTAGGAAGATAGACTTTGAAAATTTTCAATTATTACAAAGTGACAGATTACCTCAAAGGGCTTCATTGGATGTTATTCGATGATATCTGACAAACTTAGATGCAAACTCACTCAAATATATGAGAAATGTTGGAATTCGACTTCAAATTAGGAAGATAGACTTTGAAAATTTTCAATTATTACAAAGTGACAGTTGACCTCAATGGGCTTCAATCGATGTTATTCGATGATATCTGACAAAGTTATTCGCAAACTCTCTCAAATATATGAGAAATGTTGAAATTCGACTTCAAATTAGGAAGATAGACTTTGAAAATTTTCAATTATTACAAAGTGACAGTTGACCTCAATGGGCTTCAATGGATGTTATTCGATGATATCTGACTAAGTTAGATGCAAACTCCTTCAAATATATAAGAAATGTTGGAATTCGACTTCAAAGTAGGAAGATAGACTTTGAAAATTTTCAATTATTACAAAGTGACAGTTGACCTCAATGGGCTTCAATCGATGTTATTCGATGATATCTGACAACGTTATTCGCAAAATAACTCAAATATATGAGAAATGTTGGAATTCGACTTCAAATTAGGAAGATAGACTTTGAAAATTTTCAATTATTACAAAGTGACAGTTGACCTCAATGGGCTTCAATGGATGTTATTCGATGATATCTGACAAAGTTAGATGCAAACTCACTCAAATATATAAGAAATGTTGGAATTCGACTTCAAATCAGGAAGATAGACTTTGAAAATTTTCAATTATTACAAAGTGACAGTTGACCTCAATGGGCTTCAATCGATGTTTTTCGATGATATATGACAAAGTTATTCGCAAACTCACTCAAATATATGAGAAATGTTGAAATTCGACTTCAAATAAGGAAGATAGACTTGGAAAATTTTCAATTATTACAAAGTGACAGTTGACCTCAATGGGCTTCAATCGATGTTTTTCGATGATATATGACAAAGTTATTCGCAAACTCACTCAAATATATGAGAAATGTTGAAATTCGACTTCAAATAAGGAAGATAGACTTGGAAAATTTTCAATTAACACAAAGTGACAGTTGACCTCAATGGGCTTCAATGGATGTTATTCGATGATATCTGACTAAGTTAGATGCAAACTCCTTCAAATATATAAGAAATGTTGGAATTCGACTTCAAATTAGGAAGATAGACTTTGAAAATTTTTAATTATTACAAAGTGACAGTTGACCTCAATGGGCTTCAATGGATGTAAATCGACGATATCTGATAAAGTTAGATGCGAACTCATTCAAATATATGAGAAATGTTGAAATTCGACTTCAAATGAGGAAGATAGACTTTGAAAATTTTCAATTATTACAAAGTGACAGTTGACCTCAATGGGCTTCAATGGATGTTATTCGATGATATCTGACAAAGTTATTCGCAAACTCACTCAAATATATGAGAAATGTTGAAATTCGACTTCAAATGAGGAGGATAGACTTTGAAAATTTTCATTCAACACAAAGTGAGAATCGACTTCAATGGGCTTCAATGAATGTAAATCGACGATATCTGACAAAGTTAGATGCAAACTCACTCAAATATATGAGAAATGTTGAAATTCGACTTCAAATAAGGAAGATAGACTTGGAAAATTTTCAATTAACACAAAGTGACAGTTGACCTCAATGGGCTTCAATCGATGTTTTTCGATGATATATGACAAAGTTATTCGCAAACTCACTCAAATATATGAGAAATGTTGAAATTCGACTTCAAATAAGGAAGATAGACTTGGAAAATTTTCAATTAACACAAAGTGACAGTTGACCTCAATGGGCTTCAATGGATGTTATTCGAAGATATCAGACAAAGTTAGATGCAAACTCACTCAAATATATAAGAAACGTTGGAATTCGACTTCAAATTAGGAAGAGACTTTGAAAATTTTCAATTATTACAAAGCGACAGTTGACCTCAATGGGCTTCAATGGATGTTATTCGATGATATCTGACAAAGTTAGATGCAAACTCACTCAAATATTTAAGAAATGTTGGAATTCGACTTCAAGTTAGGAAGATAGACTTTGAAAATTTTCAATTATTACAAAGTGACAGTTGACCTCAATGGGCTTCAATCGATGTTATTCGATGATATCTGACAACGTTATTCGCAAAATAACTCAAATATATGAGAAATGTTGGAATTCGACTTCAAGTTAGGAAGATAGACTTTGAAAATTTTCAATTATTACAAAGTGACAGATTACCTCAAAGGGCTTCATTGGATGTTATTCGATGATATCTGACAAACTTAGATGCAAACTCACTCAAATATATGAGAAATGTTGGAATTCGACTTCAAATTAGGAAGATAGACTTTGAAAATTTTCAATTATTACAAAGTGACAGTTGACCTCAATGGGCTTCAATCGATGTTATTCGATGATATCTGACAAAGTTATTCGCAAACTCTCTCAAATATATGAGAAATGTTGAAATTCGACTTCAAATTAGGAAGATAGACTTTGAAAATTTTCAATTATTACAAAGTGACAGTTGACCTCAATGGGCTTCAATGGATGTTATTCGATGATATCTGACTAAGTTAGATGCAAACTCCTTCAAATATATAAGAAATGTTGGAATTCGACTTCAAAGTAGGAAGATAGACTTTGAAAATTTTCAATTATTACAAAGTGACAGTTGACCTCAATGGGCTTCAATCGATGTTATTCGATGATATCTGACAACGTTATTCGCAAAATAACTCAAATATATGAGAAATGTTGGAATTCGACTTCAAATTAGGAAGATAGACTTTGAAAATTTTCAATTATTACAAAGTGACAGTTGACCTCAATGGGCTTCAATGGATGTTATTCGATGATATCTGACAAAGTTAGATGCAAACTCACTCAAATATATAAGAAATGTTGGAATTCGACTTCAAAGTAGGAAGATAGACTTTGAAAATTTTCAATTATTACAAAGTGACAGTTGACCTCAATGGGCTTCAATCGATGTTATTCGATGATATCTGACAACGTTATTCGCAAAATAACTCAAATATATGAGAAATGTTGGAATTCGACTTCAAGTTAGGAAGATAGACTTTGAAAATTTTCAATTATTACAAAGTGACAGATTACCTCAAAGGGCTTCATTGGATGTTATTCGATGATATCTGACAAACTTAGATGCAAACTCACTCAAATATATGAGAAATGTTGGAATTCGACTTCAAATTAGGAAGATAGACTTTGAAAATTTTCAATTATTACAAAGTGACAGTTGACCTCAATGGGCTTTTCAACACAAAGTGACAATTGTATCAATGGATGTTAATCGACGATATCTGACAAAGTTAGATGCAAACTCATTTTAATATATAACAATTGATGAAATTCGACTTCAAATGAGGAAGATAGACTTTAAAAATTTTCAATCAACACAAAGTGACAATCGACTAAATGGATGTTAATCGACGATATCTGACAAAGTTAGATGCAAAATCATTCAAATATATAACAATTGATGAAATTCGACTTCAAATGAGGAAGATAGACTTTGGAAATTTTCAATCAACACAAAGTGACAATTGTATCAATGGATGTTAATCGACGATATCTGACAAAGTTAGATGCAAACTCATTCGAATATATTAAAAATGTTGAAATTCGACTTCAAATGAGGAAGAAAGACTTTAAAATTTTCAATTAACACAAAGTGACAGTTGACCTCAATGGCTTCAATGGATGTTAATCGACGATATCTGACAAAGTTAGATGCAAACTCACTCGAATATATTAAAAATGTTGGAATTCGACTTCAAATCAGGAAGATAGACTTTGAAAATTTTCAATTATTACAAAGTGACAGTTGACCTCAATGGGCTTCAATCGATGTTTTTCGATGATATATGACAAAGTTATTCGCAAACTCACTCAAATATATGAGAAATGTTGAAATTCGACTTCAAATAAGGAAGATAGACTTGGAAAATTTTCAATTAACACAAAGTGACAGTTGACCTCAATGGGCTTCAATGGATGTTATTCGATGATATCTGACTAAGTTAGATGCAAACTCCTTCAAATATATAAGAAATGTTGGAATTCGACTTCAAATTAGGAAGATAGACTTTGAAAATTTTTAATTATTACAAAGTGACAGTTGACCTCAATGGGCTTCAATGGATGTAAATCGACGATATCTGATAAAGTTAGATGCGAACTCATTCAAATATATGAGAAATGTTGAAATTCGACTTCAAATGAGGAAGATAGACTTCGAAAATTTTCAATCAACACAAAGTGAGAATCGACTTCAATGGGCTTCAATGAATGTAAATCGACGGTATCTGACAAAGTTAGATGCAAACTCATTCAAATATATGAGAAATGTTGAAATTCGACTTCAAATGAGGAAGATAGACTTTGAAAATTTTCAATCAACACAAAGTGAGAATCGACTTCAATGGGCTTCAATGAATGTAAATCGACGATATCTGACAAAGTTAGATGCAAACTCACTCAAATATATAAGAAAAATTGGAATTCGACTTCAAATTAGGAAGATAGACTTTGAAAATTTTCAATTATTACAAAGTGACAGTTGACCTCAATGGGCTTCAATCGATGTTTTTCGATGATATATGACAAAGTTATTCGCAAACTCACTCAAATATATAAGAAATGTTGGAATTCGACTTCAAATTAGGAAGATAGACTTTGAAAATTTTCAATTATTACAAAGTGACAGTTGACCTCAATGGGCTTCAATGGATGTTATTCGATGATATCTGACAAAGTTATTCGCAAACTCACTCAAATATATGAGAAATGTTGAAATTCGACTTCAAATGAGGAAGATAGACTTTGAAAATTTTCAATCAACACAAAGTGAGAATCGACTTCAATGGGCTTCAATGAATGTAAATCGACGATATCTGACAAAGTTAGATGCAAACTCACTCAAATATATAAGAAAAATTGGAATTCGACTTCAAATTAGGAAGATAGACTTTGAAAATTTTCAATTATTACAAAGTGACAGTTGACCTCAATGGGCTTCAATCGATGTTTTTCGATGATATATGACAAAGTTATTCGCAAACTCACTCAAATATATAAGAAATGTTGGAATTCGACTTCAAATTAGGAAGATAGACTTTGAAAATTTTCAATTATTACAAAGTGACAGTTGACCTCAATGGGCTTCAATGGATGTTATTCGATGATATCTGACAAAGTTATTCGCAAACTCACTCAAATATATGAGAAATGTTGAAATTCGACTTCAAATGAGGAAGATAGACTTTGAAAATTTTCATTCAACACAAAGTGAGAATCGACTTCAATGGGCTTCAATGAATGTAAATCGACGATATCTGACAAAGTTAGATGCAAACTCACTCAAATATATGAGAAATGTTGAAATTCGACTTCAAATAAGGAAGATAGACTTGGAAAATTTTCAATTAACACAAAGTGACAGTTGACCTCAATGGGCTTCAATCGATGTTTTTCGATGATATATGACAAAGTTATTCGCAAACTCACTCAAATATATGAGAAATGTTGAAATTCGACTTCAAATAAGGAAGATAGACTTGGAAAATTTTCAATTAACACAAAGTGACAGTTGACCTCAATGGGCTTCAATGGATGTTATTCGATGATATCAGACAAAGTTAGATGCAAACTCACTCAAATATATAAGAAATGTTGGAATTCGACTTCAAATTAGGAAGATAGACTTTGAAAATTTTCAATTATTACAAAGTGACAGTTGACCTCAATGGGCTTCAATCGATGTTATTCGATTATATCTGACAAAGTTATTCGCAAACTCTCTCAAATATATGAGAAATGTTGAAATTCGACTTCAAATTAGGAAGATAGACTTTGAAAATTTTCAATTATTACAAAGTGACAGTTGACCTCAATGGGCTTCAATGGATGTTATTCGATGATATCTGACTAAGTTAGATGCAAACTCCTTCAAATATATAAGAAATGTTGGAATTCGACTTCAAAGTAGGAAGATAGACTTTGAAAATTTTCAATTATTACAAAGTGACAGTTGACCTCAATGGGCTTCAATCGATGTTATTCGATGATATCTGACAACGTTATTCGCAAAATAACTCAAATATATGAGAAATGTTGGAATTCGACTTCAAATTAGGAAGATAGACTTTGAAAATTTTCAATTATTACAAAGTGACAGTTGACCTCAATGGGCTTCAATGGATGTTATTCGATGATATCTGACAAAGTTAGATGCAAACTCACTCAAATATATAAGAAATGTTGGAATTCGACTTCAAATCAGGAAGATAGACTTTGAAAATTTTCAATTATTACAAAGTGACATTTGACCTCAATGGGCTTCAATCGATGTTTTTCGATGATATATGACAAAGTTATTCGCAAACTCACACAAATATATGAGAAATGTTGAAATTCGACTTCAAATAAGGAAGATAGACTTGGAAAATTTTCAATTAACACAAAGTGACAGTTGACCTCAATGGGCTTCAATGGATGTTATTCGATGATATCTGACTAAGTTAGATGAAACTCCTTCAAATATATAAGAAATGTTGGAATTCGACTTCAAATTAGGAAGATAGACTTTGAAAATTTTTAATTATTACAAAGTGACAGTTGACCTCAATGGGCTTCAATGGATGTAAATCGACGATATCTGATAAAGTTAGATGCGAACTCATTCAAATATATGAGAAATGTTGAAATTCGACTTCAAATGAGGAAGATAGACTTCGAAAATTTTCAATCAACACAAAGTGAGAATCGACTTCAATGGGCTTCAATGAATGTAAATCGACGGTATCTGACAAAGTTAGATGCAAACTCATTCAAATATATGAGAAATGTTGAAATTCGACTTCAAATGAGGAAGATAGACTTTGAAAATTTTCAATCAACACAAAGTGAGAATCGACTTCAATGGGCTTCAATGAATGTAAATCGACGATATCTGACAAAGTTAGATGCAAACTCACTCAAATATATAAGAAAAATTGGAATTCGACTTCAAATTAGGAAGATAGACTTTGAAAATTTTCAATTATTACAAAGTGACAGTTGACCTCAATGGGCTTCAATCGATGTTTTTCGATGATATATGACAAAGTTATTCGCAAACTCACTCAAATATATAAGAAATGTTGGAATTCGACTTCAAATTAGGAAGATAGACTTTGAAAATTTTCAATTATTACAAAGTGACAGTTGACCTCAATGGGCTTCAATGGATGTTATTCGATGATATCTGACAAAGTTATTCGCAAACTCACTCAAATATATGAGAAATGTTGAAATTCGACTTCAAATGAGGAAGATAGACTTTGAAAATTTTCATTCAACACAAAGTGAGAATCGACTTCAATGGGCTTCAATGAATGTAAATCGACGATATCTGACAAAGTTAGATGCAAACTCACTCAAATATATGAGAAATGTTGAAATTCGACTTCAAATAAGGAAGATACACTTGGAAAATTTTCAATTAACACAAAGTGACAGTTGACCTCAATGGGCTTCAATCGATGTTTTTCGATGATATATGACAAAGTTATTCGCAAACTCACTCAAATATATGAGAAATGTTGAAATTCGACTTCAAATAAGGAAGATAGACTTGGAAAATTTTCAATTAACACAAAGTGACAGTTGACCTCAATGGGCTTCAATGGATGTTATTCGAAGATATCAGACAAAGTTAGATGCAAACTCACCTAAATATATAAGAAATGTTGGAATTCGACTTCAAATTAGGAAGAGACTTTGAAAATTTTCAATTATTACAAAGCGACAGTTGACCTCAATGGGCTTCAATGGATGTTATTCGATGATATCTGACAAAGTTAGATGCAAACTCACTCAAATATTTAAGAAATGTTGGAATTCGACTTCAAGTTAGGAAGATAGACTTTGAAAATTTTTAATTATTACAAAGTGACAGTTGACCTCAATGGGCTTCAATGGATTTTATTCGATGATATCTGACTAAGTTAGATGCAAACTCACTCAAATATATAAGAAATGTTGGAATTCGACTTCAAAGTAGGAAGATAGACTTTGAAAATTTTCAATTATTACAAAGTGACAGTTGACCTCAATGGGCTTCAATCGATGTTATTCGATGATATCTGACAACGTTATTCGCAAAATAACTCAAATATATGAGAAATGTTGGAATTCGACTTCAAGTTAGGAAGATAGACTTTGAAAATTTTCAATTATTACAAAGTGACAGATTACCTCAAAGGGCTTCATTGGATGTTATTCGATGATATCTGACAAACTTAGATGCAAACTCACTCAAATATATGAGAAATGTTGGAATTCGACTTCAAATTAGGAAGATAGACTTTGAAAATTTTCAATTATTACAAAGTGACAGTTGACCTCAATGGGCTTCAATCGATGTTATTCGATGATATCTGACAAAGTTATTCGCAAACTCTCTCAAATATATGAGAAATGTTGAAATTCGACTTCAAATTAGGAAGATAGACTTTGAAAATTTTCAATTATTACAAAGTGACAGTTGACCTCAATGGGCTTCAATGGATGTTATTCGATGATATCTGACTAAGTTAGATGCAAACTCCTTCAAATATATAAGAAATGTTGGAATTCGACTTCAAATTAGGAAGATAGTCTTTGAAAATTTTCAATTATTACAAAGTGACAGTTGACCTCAATGGGCTTCAATGGATGTTATTCGATGATATCTGACAAAGTTATTCGCAAACTCACTCAAATATATGAGAAATGTTGAAATTCGACTTCAAATGAGGAAGATAGACTTTGAAAATTTTCATTCAACACAAAGTGAGAATCGACTTCAATGGGCTTCAATGAATGTAAATCGACGATATCTGACAAAGTTAGATGCAAACTCACTCAAATATATGAGAAATGTTGAAATTCGACTTCAAATAAGGAAGATAGACTTGGAAAATTTTCAATTAACACAAAGTGACAGTTGACCTCAATGGGCTTCAATCGATGTTTTTCGATGATATATGACAAAGTTATTCGCAAACTCACTCAAATATATGAGAAATGTTGAAATTCGACTTCAAATAAGGAAGATAGACTTGGAAAATTTTCAATTAACACAAAGTGACAGTTGACCTCAATGGGCTTCAATGGATGTTATTCGATGATATCAGACAAAGTTAGATGCAAACTCACTCAAATATATAAGAAATGTTGGAATTCGACTTCAAATTAGGAAGAGACTTTGAAAATTTTCAATTATTACAAAGCGACAGTTGACCTCAATGGGCTTCAATGGATGTTATTCGATGATATCTGACAAAGTTAGATGCAAACTCACTCAAATATTTAAGAAATGTTGGAATTCGACTTCAAGGTAGGAAGATAGACTTTGAAAATTTTCAATTATTACAAAGTGACAGTTGACCTCAATGGGCTTCAATCGATGTTATTCGATGATATCTGACAACGTTATTCTCAAAATAACTCAAATATATGAGAAATGTTGGAATTCGACTTCAAGTTAGGAAGATAGACTTTGAAAATTTTCAATTATTACAAAGTGACAGATTACCTCAAAGGGCTTCATTGGATGTTATTCGATGATATCTGACAAACTTAGATGCAAACTCACTCAAATATATGAGAAATGTTGGAATTCGACTTCAAATTAGGAAGATAGACTTTGAAAATTTTCAATTATTACAAAGTGACAGTTGACCTCAATGGGCTTCAATCGATGTTATTCGATGATATCTGACTAAGTTATTCGCAAACTCTCTCAAATATATGAGAAATGTTGAAATTCGACTTCAAATTAGGAAGATAGACTTTGAAAATTTTCAATTATTACAAAGTGACAGTTGACCTCAATGGGCTTCAATGGATGTTATTCGATGATATCTGACTAAGTTAGATGCAAACTCCTTCAAATATATAAGAAATGTTGGAATTCGACTTCAAAGTAGGAAGATAGACTTTGAAAATTTTCAATTATTACAAAGTGACAGTTGACCTCAATGGGCTTCAATCGATGTTATTCGATGATATCTGACAACGTTATTCGCAAAATAACTCAAATATATGAGAAATGTTGGAATTCGACTTCAAATTAGGAAGATAGACATTGAAAATTTTCAATTATTACAAAGTGACAGTTGACCTCAATGGGCTTCAATGGATGTTATTCGATGATATCTGACAAAGTTAGATGCAAACTCACTCAAATATATAAGAAATGTTGGAATTCGACTTCAAATCAGGAAGATAGACTTTGAAAATTTTCAATTATTACAAAGTGACAGTTGACCTCAATGGGCTTCAATCGATGTTTTTCGATGATATATGACAAAGTTATTCGCAAACTCACTCAAATATATGAGAAATGTTGAAATTCGACTTCAAATAAGGAAGATAGACTTGGAAAATTTTCAATTAACACAAAGTGACAGTTGACCTCAATGGGCTTCAATGGATGTTATTCGATGATATCTGACTAAGTTAGATGCAAACTCCTTCAAATATATAAGAAATGTTGGAATTCGACTTCAAATTAAGAAGATAGACTTTGAAAATTTTTAATTATTACAAAGTGACAGTTGACCTCAATGGGCTTCAATGGATGTAAATCGACGATATCTGATAAAGTTAGATGCGAACTCATTAAAATATATGAGAAATGTTGAAATTCGACTTCAAATGAGGAAGATAGACTTCGAAAATTTTCAATCAACACAAAGTGAGAATCGACTTCAATGGGCTTCAATGAATGTAAATCGACGGTATCTGACAAAGTTAGATGCAAACTCATTCAAATATATGAGAAATGTTGAAATTCGACTTCAAATGAGGAAGATAGACTTTGAAAATTTTCAATCAACACAAAGTGAGAATCGACTTCAATGGGCTTCAATGAATGTAAATCGACGATATCTGACAAAGTTAGATGCAAACTCACTCAAATATATAAGAAAAATTGGAATTCGACTTCAAATTAGGAAGATAGACTTTGAAAATTTTCAATTATTACAAAGTGACAGTTGACCTCAATGGGCTTCAATCGATGTTTTTCGATGATATATGACAAAGATATTCGCAAACTCACTCAAATATATAAGAAATGTTGGAATTCGACTTCAAATTAGGAAGATAGACTTTGAAAATTTTCAATTATTACAAAGTGACAGTTGACCTCAATGGGCTTCAATGGATGTTATTCGATGATATCTGACAAAGTTATTCGCAAACTCACTCAAATATATGAGAAATGTTGAAATTCGACTTCAAATGAGGAAGATAGACTTTGAAAATTTTCATTCAACACAAAGTGAGAATCGACTTCAATGGGCTTCAATGAATGTAAATCGACGATATCTGACAAAGTTAGATGCAAACTCACTCAAATATATGAGAAATGTTGAAATTCGACTTCAAATAAGGAAGATAGACTTGGAAAATTTTCAATTAACACAAAGTGACAGTTGACCTCAATGGGCTTCAATCGATGTTTTTCGATGATATATGACAAAGTTATTCGCAAACTCACTCAAATATATGAGAAATGTTGAAATTCGACTTCAAATAAGGAAGATAGACTTGGAAAATTTTCAATTAACACAAAGTGACAGTTGACCTCAATGGGCTTCAATGGATGTTATTCGATGATATCAGACAAAGTTAGATGCAAACTCACTCAAATATATAAGAAATGTTGGAATTCGACTTCAAATTAGGAAGAGACTTTGAAAATTTTCAATTATTACAAAGCGACAGTTGACCTCAATTGGCTTCAATGGATGTTATTCGATGATATCTGACAAAGTTAGATGCAAACTCACTCAAATATTTAAGAAATGTTGGAATTCGACTTCAAGTTAGGAAGATAGACTTTGAAAATTTTTAATTATTACAAAGTGACAGTTGACCTCAATGGGCTTCAATCGATGTTATTCGATGATATCTGACAACGTTATTCGCAAAATAACTCAAATATATGAGAAATGTTGGAATTCGACTTCAAGTTAGGAAGATAGACTTTGAAAATTTTCAATTATTACAAAGTGACAGATTACCTCAAAGGGCTTCATTGGATGTTATTCGATGATATCTGACAAACTTAGATGCAAACTCACTCAAATATATGAGAAATGTTGGAATTCGACTTCAAATTAGGAAGATAGACTTTGAAAATTTTCAATTATTACAAAGTGACAGTTGACCTCAATGGGCTTCAATCGATGTTATTCGATGATATCTGACAAAGTTATTCGCAAACTCTCTCAAATATATGAGAAATGTTGAAATTCGACTTCAAATTAGGAAGATAGACTTTGAAAATTTTCAATTATTACAAAGTGACAGTTGACCTCAATGGGCTTCAATCGATGTTTTTCGATGATATATGACAAAGTTATTCGCAAACTCACTCAAATATATGAGAAATGTTGAAATTCGACTCCAAATAAGGAAGATAGACTTGGAAAATTTTCAATTATCACAAAGTGACAGTTGACCTCAATGGGCTTCAATGGATGTTATTCGATGATATCAGACAAAGTTAGATGCAAACTCACTCAAATATATAAGAAATGTTGGAATTCGACTTCAAATTAGGAAGATAGACTTTGAAAATTTTCATTCAACACAAAGTGAGAATCGACTTCAATGGGCTTCAATGAATGTAAATCGACGATATCTGACAAAGTTAGATGCAAACTCACTCAAATATATGAGAAATGTTGAAATTCGACTTCAAATTAGGAAGATCGACTTTGAAAATTTTCAATTATTACAAAGTGACAGTTGACCTCAATGGGCTTCAATCGATGTTTTTCGATGATATATGACAAAGTTATTCGCAAACTCACTCAAATATATGAGAAATGTTGAAATTCGACTTCAAATAAGGAAGATAGACTTGGAAAATTTTCAATTATCACAAAGTGACAGTTGACCTCAATGGGCTTCAATGGATGTTATTCGATGATATCTGACAAAGTTATTCGCAAACTCACTCAAATATATGAGAAATGTTGAAATTCGACTTCAAATGAGGAAGATAGACTTTAAAAATTTTCATTCAACACAAAGTGAGAATCGACTTCAATGGGCTTCAATGAATGTAAATCGACGATATCTGACAAAGTTAGATGCAAACTCACTCAAATATATGAGAAATGTTGAAATTCGACTTCAAATAAGGAAGATAGACTTGGAAAATTTTCAATTAACACAAAGTGACAGTTGACCTCAATGGGCTTCAATCGATGTTTTTCGATGATATATGACAAAGTTATTCGCAAACTCACTCAAATATATGAGAAATGTTGAAATTCGACTTCAAATAAGGAAGATAGACTTGGAAAATTTTCAATTAACACAAAGTGACAGTTGACCTCAATGGGCTTCAATGGATGTTATTCGATGATATCAGACAAAGTTAGATGCAAACTCACTCAAATATATAAGAAATGTTGGAATTCGACTTCAAATTAGGAAGAGACTTTGAAAATTTTCAATTATTACAAAGCGACAGTTGACCTCAATGGGCTTCAATGGATGTTATTCGATGATATCTGACAAAGTTAGATGCAAACTCACTCAAATATTTAAGAAATGTTGGAATTCGACTTCAAGTTAGGAAGATAGACTTTGAAAATTTTTAATTATTACAAAGTGACAGTTGACCTCAATGGGCTTCAATGGATTTTATTCGATGATATCTGACTAAGTTAGATGCAAACTCACTCAAATATATAAGAAATGTTGGAATTCGACTTCAAAGTAGGAAGATAGACTTTGAAAATTTTCAATTATTACAAAGTGACAGTTGACCTCAATGGGCTTCAATCGATGTTATTCGATGATATCTGACAACGTTATTCGCAAAATAACTCAAATATATGAGAAATGTTGGAATTCGACTTCAAATTAGGAAGATAGACTTTGAAAATTTTCAATTATTACAAAGTGACAGTTGACCTCAATGGGCTTCAATCGATGTTATTCGATGATATCTGACAAAGTTATTCGCAAACTCTCTCAAATATATGAGAAATGTTGAAATTCGACTTCAAATTAGGAAGATAGACTTTGAAAATTTTCAATTATTACAAAGTGACAGTTGACCTCAATGGGCTTCAATCGATGTTTTTCGATGATATATGACAAAGTTATTCGCAAACTCACTCAAAAATATGAGAAATGTTGAAATTCGACTTCAAATAAGGAAGATAGACTTGGAAAATTTTCAATTATCACAAAGTGACAGTTGACCTCAATGGGCTTCAATGGATGTTATTCGATGATATCAGACAAAGTTAGATGCAAACTCACTCTAATATATAAGAAATGTTGGAATTCGACTTCAAATTAGGAAGATAGACTTTGAAAATTTTCAATTATTACAAAGTGACAGTTGACCTCAATGGGCTTCAATGGATGGTATTCGATGATATCGGACAAAGTTAGATGCAAACTCACTCAAATATATAAGAAATGTTGGAATTCGACTTCAAATCAGGAAGATAGACTTTGAAAATTTTCAATTATTACAAAGTGACAGTTGACCTCAATGGGCTTCAATCGATGTTTTTCGATGATATATGACAAAATTATTCGCAAACTCACTCAAATATATGAGAAATGTTGAAATTCGACTTCAAATAAGGAAGATAGACTTGGAAAATTTTCAATTATCACAAAGTGACAGTTGACCTCAATGGGCTTCAATGGATGTTATTCGATAATATCTGACAAAGTTATTCGCAAACTCACTCAAATATATGAGAAATGTTGAAATTCGACTTCAAATGAGGAAGATAGACTTTGAAAATTTTCATTCAACACAAAGTGAGAATCGACTTCAATGGGCTTCAATGAATGTAAATCGACGATATCTGACAAAGTTAGATGCAAACTCACTCAAATATATAAGAAAAATTGGAATTCGACTTCAAATTAGGAAGATAGACTTTGAAAATTTTCAATTATTACAAAGTGACAGTTGACCTCAATGGGCTTCAATCGATGTTTTTCGATGATATATGACAAAGATATTCGCAAACTCACTCAAATATATAAGAAATGTTGGAATTCGACTTCAAATTAGGAAGATAGACTTTGAAAATTTTCAATTATTACAAAGTGACAGTTGACCTCAATGGGCTTCAATGGATGTTATTCGATGATATCTGACAAATTTATTCGCAAACTCACTCAAATATATGAGAAATGTTGAAATTCGACTTCAAATGAGGAAGATAGACTTTGAAAATTTTCATTCAACACAAAGTGAGAATCGACTTCAATGGGCTTCAATGAATGTAAATCGACGATATCTGACAAAGTTAGATGCAAACTCACTCAAATATATGAGAAATGTTGAAATTCGACTTCAAATAAGGACGATAGACTTGGAAAATTTTCAATTAACACAAAGTGACAGTTGACCTCAATGGGCTTCAATCGATGTTTTTCGATGATATATGACAAAGTTATTCGCAAACTCACTCAAATATATGAGAAATGTTGAAATTCGACTTCAAATAAGGAAGATAGACTTGGAAAATTTTCAATTAACACAAAGTGACAGTTGACCTCAATGGGCTTCAATGGATGTTATTCGATGATATCAGACAAAGTTAGATGCAAACTCACTCAAATATATAAGAAATGTTGGAATTCGACTTCAAATTAGGAAGATAGACTTTGAAAATTTTCAATTATTACAAAGTGACAGTTGACCTCAATGGGCTTCAATGGATGTTATTCGATGATATCAGACAAAGTTAGATGCAAACTCACTCTAATATATAAGAAATGTTGGAATTCGACTTCAAATTAGGAAGATAGACTTTGAAAATTTTCAATTATTACAAAGTGACAGTTGACCTCAATGGGCTTCAATGGATGGTATTCGATGATATCGGACAAAGTTAGATGCAAACTCACTCAAATATATAAGAAATGTTGGAATTCGACTTCAAATCAGGAAGATAGACTTTGAAAATTTTCAATTATTACAAAGTGACAGTTGACCTCAATGGGCTTCAATCGATGTTTTTCGATGATATATGACAAAATTATTCGCAAACTCACTCAAATATATGAGAAATGTTGAAATTCGACTTCAAATAAGGAAGATAGACTTTGAAAATTTTCAATTATTACAAAGTGACAGTTGACCTCAATGGGCTTCAATCGATGTTTTTCGATTATATATGACAAAGTTATTCGCAAACTCACTCAAATATATGAGAAATGTTGAAATTCGACTTCAAATAAGGAAGATAGACTTGGAAAATTTTCAATTATCACAAAGTGACAGTTGACCTCAATGGGCTTCAATGGATGTTATTCGATGATATCTGACAAAGTTATTCGCAAACTCACTCAAATATATGAGAAATGTTGAAATTCGACTTCAAATGAGGAAGATAGACTTTGAAAATTTTCATTCAACACAAAGTGAGAATCGACTTCAATGGGCTTCAATGAATGTAAATCGACGATATCTGACAAAGTTAGATGCAAACTCACTCAAATATATAAGAAAAATTGGAATTCGACTTCAAATTAGGAAGATAGACTTTGAAAATTTTCAATTATTACAAAGTGACAGTTGACCTCAATGGGCTTCAATCGATGTTTTTCGATGATATATGACAAAGATATTCGCAAACTCACTCAAATATATAAGAAATGTTGGAATTCGACTTCAAATTAGGAAGATAGACTTTGAAAATTTTCAATTATTACAAAGTGACAGTTGACCTCAATGGGCTTCAATGGATGTTATTCGATGATATCTGACAAAGTTATTCGCAAACTCACTCAAATATATGAGAAATGTTGAAATTCGACTTCAAATGAGGAAGATAGACTTTGAAAATTTTCATTCAACACAAAGTGAGAATCGACTTCAATGGGCTTCAATGAATATAAATCGACGATATCTGACAAAGTTAGATGCAAACTCACTCAAATATATGAGAAATGTTGAAATTCGACTTCAAATAAGGAAGATAGACTTGGAAAATTTTCAATTAACACAAAGTGACAGTTGACCTCAATGGGCTTCAATCGATGTTTTTCGATGATATATGACAAAGTTATTCGCAAACTCACTCAAATATATGAGAAATGTTGAAATTCGACTTCAAATAAGGAAGATAGACTTGGAAAATTTTCAATTAACACAAAGTGACAGTTGACCTCAATGGGCTTCAATGGATGTTATTCGATGATATCAGACAAAGTTAGATGCAAACTCACTCAAATATATAAGAAATGTTGGAATTCGACTTCAAATTAGGAAGAGACTTTGAAAATTTTCAATTATTACAAAGCGACAGTTGACCTCAATGGGCTTCAATGGATGTTATTCGATGATATCTGACAAAGTTAGATGCAAACTCACTCAAATATTTAAGAAATGTTGGAATTCGACTTCAAGTTAGGAAGATAGACTTTGAAAATTTTTAATTATTACAAAGTGACAGTTGACCTCAATGGGCTTCAATCGATGTTATTCGATGATATCTGACAACGTTATTCGCAAAATAACTCAAATATATGAGAAATGTTGGAATTCGACTTCAAGTTAGGAAGATAGACTTTGAAAATTTTCAATTATTACAAAGTGACAGATTACCTCAAAGGGCTTCATTGGATGTTATTCGATGATATCTGACAAACTTAGATGCAAACTCACTCAAATATATGAGAAATGTTGGAATTCGACTTCAAATTAGGAAGATAGACTTTGAAAATTTTCAATTATTACAAAGTGACAGTTGACCTCAATGGGCTTCAATCGATGTTATTCGATGATATCTGACAAAGTTATTCGCAAACTCTCTCAAATATATGAGAAATGTTGAAATTCGACTTCAAATTAGGAAGATAGACTTTGAAAATTTTCAATTATTACAAAGTGACAGTTGACCTCAATGGGCTTCAATCGATGTTTTTCGATGATATATGACAAAGTTATTCGCAAACTCACTCAAATATATGAGAAATGTTGAAATTCGACTCCAAATAAGGAAGATAGACTTGGAAAATTTTCAATTATCACAAAGTGACAGTTAACCTCAATGGGCTTCAATGGATGTTATTCGATGATATCAGACAAAGTTAGATGCAAACTCACTCAAATATATAAGAAATGTTGGAATTCGACTTCAAATTAGGAAGATAGACTTTGAAAATTTTCATTCAACACAAAGTGAGAATCGACTTCAATGGGCTTCAATGAATGTAAATCGACGATATCTGACAAAGTTAGATGCAAACTCACTCAAATATATGAGAAATGTTGAAATTCGACTTCAAATTAGGAAGATCGACTTTGAAAATTTTCAATTATTACAAAGTGACAGTTGACCTCAATGGGCTTCAATCGATGTTTTTCGATGATATATGACAAAGTTATTCGCAAACTCACTCAAATATATGAGAAATGTTGAAATTCGACTTCAAATAAGGAAGATAGACTTGGAAAATTTTCAATTATCACAAAGTGACAGTTGACCTCAATGGGCTTCAATGGATGTTATTCGATGATATCTGACAAAGTTATTCGCAAACTCACTCAAATATATGAGAAATGTTGAAATTCGACTTCAAATGAGGAAGATAGACTTTAAAAATTTTCATTCAACACAAAGTGAGAATCGACTTCAATGGGCTTCAATGAATGTAAATCGACGATATCTGACAAAGTTAGATGCAAACTCACTCAAATATATGAGAAATGTTGAAATTCGACTTCAAATAAGGAAGATAGACTTGGAAAATTTTCAATTAACACAAAGTGACAGTTGACCTCAATGGGCTTCAATCGATGTTTTTCGATGATATATGACAAAGTTATTCGCAAACTCACTCAAATATATGAGAAATGTTGGAATTCGACTTCAAATTAGGAAGATAGACTTTGAAAATTTTCATTCAACACAAAGTGAGAATCGACTTCAATGGGCTTCAATGAATGTAAATCGACGATATCTGACAAAGTTAGATGCAAACTCACTCAAATATATGAGAAATGTTGAAATTCGACTTCAAATTAGGAAGATAGACTTTGAAAATTTTCAATTATTACAAAGTGACAGTTGACCTCAATGGGCTTCAATCGATGTTTTTCGATGATATATGACAAAGTTATTCGCAAACTCACTCAAATATATGAGAAATGTTGAAATTCGACTTCAAATAAGGAAGATAGACTTGGAAAATTTTCAATTATCACAAAGTGACAGTTGACCTCAATGGGCTTCAATGGATGTTATTCGATGATATCTGACAAAGTTATTCGCAAACTCACTCAAATATATGAGAAATGTTGAAATTCGACTTCAAATGAGGAAGATAGACTTTGAAAATTTTCAATTATTACAAAGTGACAGTTGACCTCAATGGGCTTCAATGGATGTTATTCGATGATATCTGACAAAGTTAGATGCAAACTCACTCAAATATATAAGAAATGTTGGAATTCGACTTCAAATCAGGAAGATAGACTTTGAAAATTTTCAATTATTACAAAGTGACAGTTGACCTCAATGGGCTTCAATGGATGTTATTAGATGATATCTGACAAAGTAAGATGCAAACTCACTCAAATATATAAGAAATGTTGGAATTCGACTTCAAATTAGGAAGAGACTTTGAAAATTTTCAATTATTACAAAGCGACAGTTGACCTCAATGGGCTTCAATGGATGTTATTCGATGATATCTGACAAAGTTAGATGCAAACTCACTCAAATATTTAAGAAATGTTGGAATTCGACTTCAAGTTAGGAAGATAGACTTTGAAAATTTTTAATTATTACAAAGTGACAGTTGACCTCAATGGGCTTCAATGGATTTTATTCGATGATATCTGACTAAGTTAGATGCAAACTCACTCAAATATATAAGAAATGTTGGAATTCGACTTCAAAGTAGGAAGATAGACTTTGAAAATTTTCAATTATTACAAAGTGACAGTTGACCTCAATGGGCTTCAATCGATGTTATTCGATGATATCTGACAACGTTATTCGCAAAATAACTCAAATATATGAGAAATGTTGGAATTCGACTTCAAATTAGGAAGATAGACTTTGAAAATTTTCAATTATTACAAAGTGACAGTTGACCTCAATGGGCTTCAATCGATGTTATTCGATGATATCTGACAAAGTTATTCGCAAACTCTCTCAAATATATGAGAAATGTTGAAATTCGACTTCAAATTAGGAAGATAGACTTTGAAAATTTTCAATTATTACAAAGTGACAGTTGACCTCAATGGGCTTCAATCGATGTTTTTCGATGATATATGACAAAGTTATTCGCAAACTCACTCAAAAATATGAGAAATGTTGAAATTCGACTTCAAATAAGGAAGATAGACTTGGAAAATTTTCAATTATCACAAAGTGACAGTTGACCTCAATGGGCTTCAATGGATGTTATTCGATGATATCAGACAAAGTTAGATGCAAACTCACTCTAATATATAAGAAATGTTGGAATTCGACTTCAAATTAGGAAGATAGACTTTGAAAATTTTCAATTATTACAAAGTGACAGTTGACCTCAATGGGCTTCAATGGATGGTATTCGATGATATCGGACAAAGTTAGATGCAAACTCACTCAAATATATAAGAAATGTTGGAATTCGACTTCAAATCAGGAAGATAGACTTTGAAAATTTTCAATTATTACAAAGTGACAGTTGACCTCAATGGGCTTCAATCGATGTTTTTCGATGATATATGACAAAATTATTCGCAAACTCACTCAAATATATGAGAAATGTTGAAATTCGACTTCAAATAAGGAAGATAGACTTGGAAAATTTTCAATTATCACAAAGTGACAGTTGACCTCAATGGGCTTCAATGGATGTTATTCGATGATATCTGACAAAGTTATTCGCAAACTCACTCAAATATATGAGAAATGTTGAAATTCGACTTCAAATGAGGAAGATAGACTTTGAAAATTTTCATTCAACACAAAGTGAGAATCGACTTCAATGGGCTTCAATGAATGTAAATCGACGATATCTGACAAAGTTAGATGCAAACTCACTCAAATATATAAGAAAAATTGGAATTCGACTTCAAATTAGGAAGATAGACTTTGAAAATTTTCAATTATTACAAAGTGACAGTTGACCTCAATGGGCTTCAATCGATGTTTTTCGATGATATATGACAAAGATATTCGCAAACTCACTCAAATATATAAGAAATGTTGGAATTCGACTTCAAATTAGGAAGATAGACTTTGAAAATTTTCAATTATTACAAAGTGACAGTTGACCTCAATGGGCTTCAATGGATGTTATTCGATGATATCTGACAAATTTATTCGCAAACTCACTCAAATATATGAGAAATGTTGAAATTCGACTTCAAATGAGGAAGATAGACTTTGAAAATTTTCATTCAACACAAAGTGAGAATCGACTTCAATGGGCTTCAATGAATGTAAATCGACGATATCTGACAAAGTTAGATGCAAACTCACTCAAATATATGAGAAATGTTGAAATTCGACTTCAAATAAGGACGATAGACTTGGAAAATTTTCAATTAACACAAAGTGACAGTTGACCTCAATGGGCTTCAATCGATGTTTTTCGATGATATATGACAAAGTTATTCGCAAACTCACTCAAATATATGAGAAATGTTGAAATTCGACTTCAAATAAGGAAGATAGACTTGGAAAATTTTCAATTAACACAAAGTGACAGTTGACCTCAATGGGCTTCAATGGATGTTATTCGATGATATCAGACAAAGTTAGATGCAAACTCACTCAAATATATAAGAAATGTTGGAATTCGACTTCAAATTAGGAAGATAGACTTTGAAAATTTTCAATTATTACAAAGTGACAGTTGACCTCAATGGGCTTCAATGGATGGTATTCGATGATATCGGACAAAGTTAGATGCAAACTCACTCAAATATATAAGAAATGTTGGAATTCGACTTCAAATCAGGAAGATAGACTTTGAAAATTTTCAATTATTACAAAGTGACAGTTGACCTCAATGGGCTTCAATCGATGTTTTTCGATGATATATGACAAAATTATTCGCAAACTCACTCAAATATATGAGAAATGTTGAAATTCGACTTCAAATAAGGAAGATAGACTTTGAAAATTTTCAATTATTACAAAGTGACAGTTGACCTCAATGGGCTTCAATCGATGTTTTTCGATTATATATGACAAAGTTATTCGCAAACTCACTCAAATATATGAGAAATGTTGAAATTCGACTTCAAATAAGGAAGATAGACTTGGAAAATTTTCAATTATCACAAAGTGACAGTTGACCTCAATGGGCTTCAATGGATGTTATTCGATGATATCTGACAAAGTTATTCGCAAACTCACTCAAATATATGAGAAATGTTGAAATTCGACTTCAAATGAGGAAGATAGACTTTGAAAATTTTCATTCAACACAAAGTGAGAATCGACTTCAATGGGCTTCAATGAATGTAAATCGACGATATCTGACAAAGTTAGATGCAAACTCACTCAAATATATAAGAAAAATTGGAATTCGACTTCAAATTAGGAAGATAGACTTTGAAAATTTTCAATTATTACAAAGTGACAGTTGACCTCAATGGGCTTCAATCGATGTTTTTCGATGATATATGACAAAGATATTCGCAAACTCACTCAAATATATAAGAAATGTTGGAATTCGACTTCAAATTAGGAAGATAGACTTTGAAAATTTTCAATTATTACAAAGTGACAGTTGACCTCAATGGGCTTCAATGGATGTTATTCGATGATATCTGACAAAGTTATTCGCAAACTCACTCAAATATATGAGAAATGTTGAAATTCGACTTCAAATGAGGAAGATAGACTTTGAAAATTTTCATTCAACACAAAGTGAGAATCGACTTCAATGGGCTTCAATGAATGTAAATCGACGATATCTGACAAAGTTAGATGCAAACTCACTCAAATATATGAGAAATGTTGAAATTCGACTTCAAATAAGGAAGATAGACTTGGAAAATTTTCAATTAACACAAAGTGACAGTTGACCTCAATGGGCTTCAATCGATGTTTTTCGATGATATATGACAAAGTTATTCGCAAACTCACTCAAATATATGAGAAATGTTGAAATTCGACTTCAAATAAGGAAGATAGACTTGGAAAATTTTCAATTAACACAAAGTGACAGTTGACCTCAATGGGCTTCAATGGATGTTATTCGATGATATCAGACAAAGTTAGATGCAAACTCACTCAAATATATAAGAAATGTTGGAATCCGACTTCAAATTAGGAAGAGACTTTGAAAATTTTCAATTATTACAAAGCGACAGTTGACCTCAATGGGCTTCAATGGATGTTATTCGATGATATCTGACAAAGTTAGATGCAAACTCACTCAAATATTTAAGAAATGTTGGAATTCGACTTCAAGTTAGGAAGATAGACTTTGAAAATTTTTAATTATTACAAAGTGACAGTTGACCTCAATGGGCTTCAATGGATTTTATTCGATGATATCTGACTAAGTTAGATGCAAACTCACTCAAATATATAAGAAATGTTGGAATTCGACTTCAAAGTAGGAAGATAGACTTTGAAAATTTTCAATTATTACAAAGTGACAGTTGACCTCAATGGGCTTCAATCGATGTTATTCGATGATATCTGACAACGTTATTCGCAAAATAACTCAAATATATGAGAAATGTTGGAATTCGACTTCAAGTTAGGAAGATAGACTTTGAAAATTTTCAATTATTACAAAGTGACAGATTACCTCAAAGGGCTTCATTGGATGTTATTCGATGATATCTGACAAACTTAGATGCAAACTCACTCAAATATATGAGAAATGTTGGAATTCGACTTCAAATTAGGAAGATAGACTTTGAAAATTTTCAATTATTACAAAGTGACAGTTGACCTCAATGGGCTTCAATCGATGTTATTCGATGATATCTGACAAAGTTATTCGCAAACTCTCTCAAATATATGAGAAATGTTGAAATTCGACTTCAAATTAGGAAGATAGACTTTGAAAATTTTCAATTATTACAAAGTGACAGTTGACCTCAATGGGCTTCAATCGATGTTTTTCGATGATATATGACAAAGTTATTCGCAAACTCACTCAAATATATGAGAAATGTTGAAATTCGACTTCAAATAAGGAAGATAGACTTGGAAAATTTTCAATTATCACAAAGTGACAGTTGACCTCAATGGGCTTCAATGGATGTTATTCGATGATATCAGACAAAGTTAGATGCAAACTCACTCAAATATATAAGAAATGTTGGAATTCGACTTCAAATTAGGAAGATAGACTTTGAAAATTTTCATTCAACACAAAGTGAGAATCGACTTCAATGGGCTTCAATGAATGTAAATCGACGATATCTGACAAAGTTAGATGCAAACTCACTCAAATATATGAGAAATGTTGAAATTCGACTTCAAATTAGGAAGATAGACTTTGAAAATTTTCAATTATTACAAAGTGACAGTTGACCTCAATGGGCTTCAATCGATGTTTTTCGATGATATATGACAAAGTTATTCGCAAACTCACTCAAATATATGAGAAATGTTGAAATTCGACTTCAAATAAGGAAGATAGACTTGGAAAATTTTCAATTATCACAAAGTGACAGTTGACCTCAATGGGCTTCAATGGATGTTATTCGATGATATCTGACAAAGTTATTCGCAAACTCACTCAAATATATGAGAAATGTTGAAATTCGACTTCAAATGAGGAAGATAGACTTTGAAAATTTTCAATTATTACAAAGTGACAGTTGACCTCAATGGGCTTCAATGGATGTTATTCGATGATATCTGACAAAGTTAGATGCAAACTCACTCAAATATATAAGAAATGTTGGAATTCGACTTCAAATCAGGAAGATAGACTTTGAAAATTTTCAATTATTACAAAGTGACAGTTGACCTCAATGGGCTTCAATGGATGTTATTAGATGATATCTGACAAAGTAAGATGCAAACTCACTCAAATATATAAGAAATGTTGGAATTCGACTTCAAATTAGGAAGAGACTTTGAAAATTTTCAATTATTACAAAGCGACAGTTGACCTCAATGGGCTTCAATGGATGTTATTCGATGATATCTGACAAAGTTAGATGCAAACTCACTCAAATATTTAAGAAATGTTGGAATTCGACTTCAAGTTAGGAAGATAGACTTTGAAAATTTTTAATTATTACAAAGTGACAGTTGACCTCAATGGGCTTCAATGGATTTTATTCGATGATATCTGACTAAGTTAGATGCAAACTCACTCAAATATATAAGAAATGTTGGAATTCGACTTCAAAGTAGGAAGATAGACTTTGAAAATTTTCAATTATTACAAAGTGACAGTTGACCTCAATGGGCTTCAATCGATGTTATTCGATGATATCTGACAACGTTATTCGCAAAATAACTCAAATATATGAGAAATGTTGGAATTCGACTTCAAGTTAGGAAGATAGACTTTGAAAATTTTCAATTATTACAAAGTGACAGATTACCTCAAAGGGCTTCATTGGATGTTATTCGATGATATCTGACAAACTTAGATGCAAACTCACTCAAATATATGAGAAATGTTGGAATTCGACTTCAAATTAGGAAGATAGACTTTGAAAATTTTCAATTATTACAAAGTGACAGTTGACCTCAATGGGCTTCAATCGATGTTATTCGATGATATCTGACAAAGTTATTCGCAAACTCTCTCAAATATATGAGAAATGTTGAAATTCGACTTCAAATTAGGAAGATAGACTTTGAAAATTTTCAATTATTACAAAGTGACAGTTGACCTCAATGGGCTTCAATGGATGTTATTCGATGATATCTGACTAAGTTAGATGCAAACTCCTTCAAATATATAAGAAATGTTGGAATTCGACTTCAAAGTAGGAAGATAGACTTTGAAAATTTTCAATTATTACAAAGTGACAGTTGACCTCAATGGGCTTCAATCGATGTTATTCGATGATATCTGACAACGTTATTCGCAAAATAACTCAAATATATGAGAAATGTTGGAATTCGACTTCAAATTAAGAAGATAGACTTTGAAAATTTTCAATTATCACAAAGTGACAGTTGACCTCAATGGGCTTCAATGGATGTTATTCGATGATATCTGACAAAGTTATTCGCAAACTCACTCAAATATATGAGAAATGTTGAAATTCGACTTCAAATGAGGAAGATAGACTTTGAAAATTTTCAATTATTACAAAGTGACAGTTGACCTCAATGGGCTTCAATGGATGTTATTCGATGATATCTGACAAAGTTAGATGCAAACTCACTCAAATATATAAGAAATGTTGGAATTCGACTTCAAATCAGGAAGATAGACTTTGAAAATTTTCAATTATTACAAAGTGACAGTTGACCTCAATGGGCTTCAATGGATGTTATTAGATGATATCTGACAAAGTAAGATGCAAACTCACTCAAATATATAAGAAATGTTGGAATTCGACTTCAAATTAGGAAGAGACTTTGAAAATTTTCAATTATTACAAAGCGACAGTTGACCTCAATGGGCTTCAATGGATGTTATTCGATGATATCTGACAAAGTTAGATGCAAACTCACTCAAATATTTAAGAAATGTTGGAATTCGACTTCAAGTTAGGAAGATAGACTTTGAAAATTTTTAATTATTACAAAGTGACAGTTGACCTCAATGGGCTTCAATGGATTTTATTCGATGATATCTGACTAAGTTAGATGCAAACTCACTCAAATATATAAGAAATGTTGGAATTCGACTTCAAAGTAGGAAGATAGACTTTGAAAATTTTCAATTATTACAAAGTGACAGTTGACCTCAATGGGCTTCAATCGATGTTATTCGATGATATCTGACAACGTTATTCGCAAAATAACTCAAATATATGAGAAATGTTGGAATTCGACTTCAAGTTAGGAAGATAGACTTTGAAAATTTTCAATTATTACAAAGTGACAGATTACCTCAAAGGGCTTCATTGGATGTTATTCGATGATATCTGACAAACTTAGATGCAAACTCACTCAAATATATGAGAAATGTTGGAATTCGACTTCAAATTAGGAAGATAGACTTTGAAAATTTTCAATTATTACAAAGTGACAGTTGACCTCAATGGGCTTCAATCGATGTTATTCGATGATATCTGACAAAGTTATTCGCAAACTCTCTCAAATATATGAGAAATGTTGAAATTCGACTTCAAATTAGGAAGATAGACTTTGAAAATTTTCAATTATTACAAAGTGACAGTTGACCTCAATGGGCTTCAATGGATGTTATTCGATGATATCTGACTAAGTTAGATGCAAACTCCTTCAAATATATAAGAAATGTTGGAATTCGACTTCAAAGTAGGAAGATAGACTTTGAAAATTTTCAATTATTACAAAGTGACAGTTGACCTCAATGGGCTTCAATCGATGTTATTCGATGATATCTGACAACGTTATTCGCAAAATAACTCAAATATATGAGAAATGTTGGAATTCGACTTCAAATTAAGAAGATAGACTTTGAAAATTTTCAATTATTACAAAGTGACAGTTGACCTCAATGGGCTTCAATGGATGTTATTCGATGATATCTGACAAAGTTAGATGCAAACTCACTCAAATATATAAGAAATGTTGGAATTCGACTTCAAATCAGGAAGATAGACTTTGAAAATTTTCAATTATTACAAAGTGACAGTTGACCTCAATGGGCTTCAATCGATGTTTTTCGATGATATATGACAAAGTTATTCGCAAACTCACTCAAATATATGAGAAATGTTGAAATTCGACTTCAAATAAGGAAGATAGACTTTGAAAATTTTCAATTATTACAAAGTGACAGTTGACCTCAATGGGCTTCAATGGATGTTATTAGATGATATCTGACAAAGTAAGATGCAAACTCACTCAAATATATAAGAAATGTTGGAATTCGACTTCAAATTAGGAAGAGACTTTGAAAATTTTCAATTATTACAAAGCGACAGTTGACCTCAATGGGCTTCAATGGATGTTATTCGATGATATCTGACAAAGTTAGATGCAAACTCACTCAAATATTTAAGAAATGTTGGAATTCGACTTCAAGTTAGGAAGATAGACTTTGAAAATTTTTAATTATTACAAAGTGACAGTTGACCTCAATGGGCTTCAATGGATTTTATTCGATGATATCTGACTAAGTTAGATGCAAACTCACTCAAATATATAAGAAATGTTGGAATTCGACTTCAAAGTAGGAAGATAGACTTTGAAAATTTTCAATTATTACAAAGTGACAGTTGACCTCAATGGGCTTCAATCGATGTTATTCGATGATATCTGACAACGTTATTCGCAAAATAACTCAAATATATGAGAAATGTTGGAATTCGACTTCAAGTTAGGAAGATAGACTTTGAAAATTTTCAATTATTACAAAGTGACAGATTACCTCAAAGGGCTTCATTGGATGTTATTCGATGATATCTGACAAACTTAGATGCAAACTCACTCAAATATATGAGAAATGTTGGAATTCGACTTCAAATTAGGAAGATAGACTTTGAAAATTTTCAATTATTACAAAGTGACAGTTGACCTCAATGGGCTTCAATCGATGTTATTCGATGATATCTGACAAAGTTATTCGCAAACTCTCTCAAATATATGAGAAATGTTGAAATTCGACTTCAAATTAGGAAGATAGACTTTGAAAATTTTCAATTATTACAAAGTGACAGTTGACCTCAATGGGCTTCAATGGATGTTATTCGATGATATCTGACTAAGTTAGATGCAAACTCCTTCAAATATATAAGAAATGTTGGAATTCGACTTCAAAGTAGGAAGATAGACTTTGAAAATTTTCAATTATTACAAAGTGACAGTTGACCTCAATGGGCTTCAATCGATGTTATTCGATGATATCTGACAACGTTATTCGCAAAATAACTCAAATATATGAGAAATGTTGGAATTCGACTTCAAATTAAGAAGATAGACTTTGAAAATTTTCAATTATTACAAAGTGACAGTTGACCTCAATGGGCTTCAATGGATGTTATTCGATGATATCTGACAAAGTTAGATGCAAACTCACTCAAATATATAAGAAATGTTGGAATTCGACTTCAAATCAGGAAGATAGACTTTGAAAATTTTCAATTATTACAAAGTGACAGTTGACCTCAATGGGCTTCAATCGATGTTTTTCGATGATATATGACAAAGTTATTCGCAAACTCACTCAAATATATGAGAAATGTTGAAATTCGACTTCAAATAAGGAAGATAGACTTGGAAAATTTTCAATTAACACAAAGTGACAGTTGACCTCAATGGGCTTCAATGGATGTTATTCGATGATATCTGACTAAGTTAGATGCAAACTCCTTCAAATATATAAGAAATGTTGGAATTCGACTTCAAATTAGGAAGATAGACTTTGAAAATTTTTAATTATTACAAAGTGACAGTTGACCTCAATGGGCTTCAATGGATGTAAATCGACGATATCTGATAAAGTTAGATGCGAACTCATTCAAATATATGAGAAATGTTGAAATTCGACTTCAAATAAGGAAGATAGACTTGGAAAATTTTCAATTATCACAAAGTGACAGTTGACCTCAATGGGCTTCAATGGATGTTATTCGATGATATCTGACAAAGTTATTCGCAAACTCACTCAAATATATGAGAAATGTTGAAATTCGACTTCAAATGAGGAAGATAGACTTTGAAAATTTTCATTCAACACAAAGTGAGAATCGACTTCAATGGGCTTCAATGAATGTAAATCGACGATATCTGACAAAGTTAGATGCAAACTCACTCAAATATATGAGAAATGTTGAAATTCGACTTCAAATAAGGAAGATAGACTTGGAAAATTTTCAATTAACACAAAGTGACAGTTGACCTCAATGGGCTTCAATGGATGTTATTCGATGATATCTGACTAAGTTAGATGCAAACTCCTTCAAATATATAAGAAATGTTGGAATTCGACTTCAAATTAGGAAGATAGACTTTGAAAATTTTTAATTATTACAAAGTGACAGTTGACCTCAATGGGCTTCAATGGATGTAAATCGACGATATCTGATAAAGTTAGATGCGAACTCATTCAAATATATGAGAAATGTTGAAATTCGACTTCAAATAAGGAAGATAGACTTGGAAAATTTTCAATTATCACAAAGTGACAGTTGACCTCAATGGGCTTCAATGGATGTTATTCGATGATATCTGACAAAGTTATTCGCAAACTCACTCAAATATATGAGAAATGTTGAAATTCGACTTCAAATGAGGAAGATAGACTTTGAAAATTTTCATTCAACACAAAGTGAGAATCGACTTCAATGGGCTTCAATGAATGTAAATCGACGATATCAGACAAAGTTAGATGCAAACTCACTCAAATATATAAGAAATGTTGGAATTCGACTTCAAATTAGGAAGATAGACTTTGAAAATTTTCATTCAACACAAAGTGAGAATCGACTTCAATGGGCTTCAATGAATGTAAATCGACGATATCTGACAAAGTTAGATGCAAACTCACTCAAATATATGAGAAATGTTGAAATTCGACTTCAAATTAGGAAGATAGACTTTGAAAATTTTCAATTATTACAAAGTGACAGTTGACCTCAATGGGCTTCAATCGATGTTTTTCGATGATATATGACAAAGTTATTCGCAAACTCACTCAAATATATGAGAAATGTTGAAATTCGACTTCAAATAAGGAAGATAGACTTGGAAAATTTTCAATTATCACAAAGTGACAGTTGACCTCAATGGGCTTCAATGGATGTTATTCGATGATATCTGACAAAGTTATTCGCAAACTCACTCAAATATATGAGAAATGTTGAAATTCGACTTCAAATGAGGAAGATAGACTTTAAAAATTTTCATTCAACACAAAGTGAGAATCGACTTCAATGGGCTTCAATGAATGTAAATCGACGATATCTGACAAAGTTAGATGCAAACTCACTCAAATATATGAGAAATGTTGAAATTCGACTTCAAATAAGGAAGATAGACTTGGAAAATTTTCAATTAACACAAAGTGACAGTTGACCTCAATGGGCTTCAATCGATGTTTTTCGATGATATATGACAAAGTTATTCGCAAACTCACTCAAATATATGAGAAATGTTGAAATTCGACTTCAAATAAGGAAGATAGACTTGGAAAATTTTCAATTAACACAAAGTGACAGTTGACCTCAATGGGCTTCAATGGATGTAATTCGATGATATCAGACAAAGTTAGATGCAAACTCACTCAAATATATAAGAAATGTTGGAATTCGACTTCAAATTAGGAAGAGACTTTGAAAATTTTCAATTATTACAAAGCGACAGTTGACCTCAATGGGCTTCAATGGATGTTATTCGATGATATCTGACAAAGTTAGATGCAAACTCACTCAAATATTTAAGAAATGTTGGAATTCGACTTCAAGTTAGGAAGATAGACTTTGAAAATTTTTAATTATTACAAAGTGACAGTTGACCTCAATGGGCTTCAATGGATTTTATTCGATGATATCTGACTAAGTTAGATGCAAACTCACTCAAATATATAAGAAATGTTGGAATTCGACTTCAAAGTAGGAAGATAGACTTTGAAAATTTTCAATTATTACAAAGTGACAGTTGACCTCAATGGGCTTCAATCGATGTTATTCGATGATATCTGACAACGTTATTCGCAAAATAACTCAAATATATGAGAAATGTTGGAATTCGACTTCAAATTAGGAAGATAGACTTTGAAAATTTTCAATTATTACAAAGTGACAGTTGACCTCAATGGGCTTCAATCGATGTTATTCGATGATATCTGACAAAGTTATTCGCAAACTCTCTCAAATATATGAGAAATGTTGAAATTCGACTTCAAATTAGGAAGATAGACTTTGAAAATTTTCAATTATTACAAAGTGACAGTTGACCTCAATGGGCTTCAATCGATGTTTTTCGATGATATATGACAAAGTTATTCGCAAACTCACTCAAAAATATGAGAAATGTTGAAATTCGACTTCAAATAAGGAAGATAGACTTGGAAAATTTTCAATTATCACAAAGTGACAGTTGACCTCAATGGGCTTCAATGGATGTTATTCGATGATATCAGACAAAGTTAGATGCAAACTCACTCTAATATATAAGAAATGTTGGAATTCGACTTCAAATTAGGAAGATAGACTTTGAAAATTTTCAATTATTACAAAGTGACAGTTGACCTCAATGGGCTTCAATGGATGTTATTCGATGATATCAGACAAAGTTAGATGCAAACTCACTCTAATATATAAGAAATGTTGGAATTCGACTTCAAATTAGGAAGATAGACTTTGAAAATTTTCAATTATTACAAAGTGACAGTTGACCTCAATGGGCTTCAATGGATGGTATTCGATGATATCGGACAAAGTTAGATGCAAACTCACTCAAATATATAAGAAATGTTGGAATTCGACTTCAAATCAGGAAGATAGACTTTGAAAATTTTCAATTATTACAAAGTGACAGTTGACCTCAATGGGCTTCAATCGATGTTTTTCGATGATATATGACAAAATTATTCGCAAACTCACTCAAATATATGAGAAATGTTGAAATTCGACTTCAAATAAGGAAGATAGACTTTGAAAATTTTCAATTATTACAAAGTGACAGTTGACCTCAATGGGCTTCAATCGATGTTTTTCGATGATATATGACAAAGTTATTCGCAAACTCACTCAAATATATGAGAAATGTTGAAATTCGACTTCAAATAAGGAAGATAGACTTGGAAAATTTTCAATTATCACAAAGTGACAGTTGACCTCAATGGGCTTCAATGGATGTTATTCGATGATATCTGACAAAGTTATTCGCAAACTCACTCAAATATATGAGAAATGTTGAAATTCGACTTCAAATGAGGAAGATAGACTTTGAAAATTTTCATTCAACACAAAGTGAGAATCGACTTCAATGGGCTTCAATGAATGTAAATCGACGATATCTGACAAAGTTAGATGCAAACTCACTCAAATATATAAGAAAAATTGGAATTCGACTTCAAATTAGGAAGATAGACTTTGAAAATTTTCAATTATTACAAAGTGACAGTTGACCTCAATGGGCTTCAATCGATGTTTTTCGATGATATATGACAAAGATATTCGCAAACTCACTCAAATATATAAGAAATGTTGGAATTCGACTTCAAATTAGGAAGATAGACTTTGAAAATTTTCAATTATTACAAAGTGACAGTTGACCTCAATGGGCTTCAATGGATGTTATTCGATGATATCTGACAAAGTTATTCGCAAACTCACTCAAATATATGAGAAATGTTGAAATTCGACTTCAAATGAGGAAGATAGACTTTGAAAATTTTCATTCAACACAAAGTGAGAATCGACTTCAATGGGCTTCAATGAATGTAAATCGACGATATCTGACAAAGTTAGATGCAAACTCACTCAAATATATGAGAAATGTTGAAATTCGACTTCAAATAAGGAAGATAGACTTGGAAAATTTTCAATTAACACAAAGTGACAGTTGACCTCAATGGGCTTCAATCGATGTTTTTCGATGATATATGACAAAGTTATTCGCAAACTCACTCAAATATATGAGAAATGTTGAAATTCGACTTCAAATAAGGAAGATAGACTTGGAAAATTTTCAATTATTACAAAGTGACAGTTGACCTCAATGGGCTTCAATGGATGTTATTCGATGATATCTGACAAAGTTATTCGCAAACTCACTCAAATATATGAGAAATGTTGAAATTCGACTTCAAATAAGGAAGATAGACTTGGAAAATTTTCAATTAACACAAAGTGACAGTTGACCTCAATGGGCTTCAATCGATGTTTTTCGATGATATATGACAAAGTTATTCGCAAACTCACTCAAATATATGAGAAATGTTGAAATTCGACTTCAAATAAGGAAGATAGACTTGGAAAATTTTCAATTAACACAAAGTGACAGTTGACCTCAATGGGCTTCAATGGATGTTATTCGATGATATCAGACAAAGTTAGATGCAAACTCACTCAAATATATAAGAAATGTTGGAATCCGACTTCAAATTAGGAAGAGACTTTGAAAATTTTCAATTATTACAAAGCGACAGTTGACCTCAATGGGCTTCAATGGATGTTATTCGATGATATCTGACAAAGTTAGATGCAAACTCACTCAAATATATAAGAAATGTTGGAATTCGACTTCAAAGTAGGAAGATAGACTTTGAAAATTTTCAATTATTACAAAGTGACAGTTGACCTCAATGGGCTTCAATCGATGTTATTCGATGATATCTGACAACGTTATTCGCAAAATAACTCAAATATATGAGAAATGTTGGAATTCGACTTCAAGTTAGGAAGATAGACTTTGAAAATTTTCAATTATTACAAAGTGACAGATTACCTCAAAGGGCTTCATTGGATGTTATTCGATGATATCTGACAAACTTAGATGCAAACTCACTCAAATATATGAGAAATGTTGGAATTCGACTTCAAATTAGGAAGATAGACTTTGAAAATTTTCAATTATTACAAAGTGACAGTTGACCTCAATGGGCTTCAATCGATGTTATTCGATGATATCTGACAAAGTTATTCGCAAACTCTCTCAAATATATGAGAAATGTTGAAATTCGACTTCAAATTAGGAAGATAGACTTTGAAAATTTTCAATTATTACAAAGTGACAGTTGACCTCAATGGGCTTCAATCGATGTTTTTCGATGATATATGACAAAGTTATTCGCAAACTCACTCAAATATATGAGAAATGTTGAAATTCGACTTCAAATAAGGAAGATAGACTTGGAAAATTTTCAATTATCACAAAGTGACAGTTGACCTCAATGGGCTTCAATGGATGTTATTCGATGATATCAGACAAAGTTAGATGCAAACTCACTCAAATATATAAGAAATGTTGGAATTCGACTTCAAATTAGGAAGATAGACTTTGAAAATTTTCTTTCAACACAAAGTGAGAATCGACTTCAATGGGCTTCAATGAATGTAAATCGACGATATCTGACAAAGTTAGATGCAAACTCACTCAAATATATGAGAAATGTTGAAATTCGACTTCAAATTAGGAAGATAGACTTTGAAAATTTTCAATTATTACAAAGTGACAGTTGACCTCAATGGGCTTCAATCGATGTTTTTCGATGATATATGACAAAGTTATTCGCAAACTCACTCAAATATATGAGAAATGTTGAAATTCGACTTCAAATAAGGAAGATAGACTTGGAAAATTTTCAATTATCACAAAGTGACAGTTGACCTCAATGGGCTTCAATGGATGTTATTCGATGATATCTGACAAAGTTATTCGCAAACTCACTCAAATATATGAGAAATGTTGAAATTCGACTTCAAATGAGGAAGATAGACTTTGAAAATTTTCAATTATTACAAAGTGACAGTTGACCTCAATGGGCTTCAATGGATGTTATTCGATGATATCTGACAAAGTTAGATGCAAACTCACTCAAATATATAAGAAATGTTGGAATTCGACTTCAAATCAGGAAGATAGACTTTGAAAATTTTCAATTATTACAAAGTGACAGTTGACCTCAATGGGCTTCAATGGATGTTATTAGATGATATCTGACAAAGTAAGATGCAAACTCACTCAAATATATAAGAAATGTTGGAATTCGACTTCAAATTAGGAAGAGACTTTGAAAATTTTCAATTATTACAAAGCGACAGTTGACCTCAATGGGCTTCAATGGATGTTATTCGATGATATCTGACAAAGTTAGATGCAAACTCACTCAAATATTTAAGAAATGTTGGAATTCGACTTCAAGTTAGGAAGATAGACTTTGAAAATTTTTAATTATTACAAAGTGACAGTTGACCTCAATGGGCTTCAATGGATTTTATTCGATGATATCTGACTAAGTTAGATGCAAACTCACTCAAATATATAAGAAATGTTGGAATTCGACTTCAAAGTAGGAAGATAGACTTTGAAAATTTTCAATTATTACAAAGTGACAGTTGACCTCAATGGGCTTCAATCGATGTTATTCGATGATATCTGACAACGTTATTCGCAAAATAACTCAAATATATGAGAAATGTTGGAATTCGACTTCAAGTTAGGAAGATAGACTTTGAAAATTTTCAATTATTACAAAGTGACAGATTACCTCAAAGGGCTTCATTGGATGTTATTCGATGATATCTGACAAACTTAGATGCAAACTCACTCAAATATATGAGAAATGTTGGAATTCGACTTCAAATTAGGAAGATAGACTTTGAAAATTTTCAATTATTACAAAGTGACAGTTGACCTCAATGGGCTTCAATCGATGTTATTCGATGATATCTGACAAAGTTATTCGCAAACTCTCTCAAATATATGAGAAATGTTGAAATTCGACTTCAAATTAGGAAGATAGACTTTGAAAATTTTCAATTATTACAAAGTGACAGTTGACCTCAATGGGCTTCAATGGATGTTATTCGATGATATCTGACTAAGTTAGATGCAAACTCCTTCAAATATATAAGAAATGTTGGAATTCGACTTCAAAGTAGGAAGATAGACTTTGAAAATTTTCAATTATTACAAAGTGACAGTTGACCTCAATGGGCTTCAATCGATGTTATTCGATGATATCTGACAACGTTATTCGCAAAATAACTCAAATATATGAGAAATGTTGGAATTCGACTTCAAATTAGGAAGATAGACTTTGAAAATTTTCAATTATTACAAAGTGACAGTTGACCTCAATGGGCTTCAATGGATGTTATTCGATGATATCTGACAAAGTTAGATGCAAACTCACTCAAATATATAAGAAATGTTGGAATTCGACTTCAAATCAGGAAGATAGACTTTGAAAATTTTCAATTATTACAAAGTGACAGTTGACCTCAATGGGCTTCAATCGATGTTTTTCGATGATATATGACAAAGTTATTCGCAAACTCACTCAAATATATGAGAAATGTTGAAATTCGACTTCAAATAAGGAAGATAGACTTGGAAAATTTTCAATTAACACAAAGTGACAGTTGACCTCAATGGGCTTCAATGGATGTTATTCGATGATATCTGACTAAGTTAGATGCAAACTCCTTCAAATATATAAGAAATGTTGAAATTCGACTTCAAATTAGGAAGATAGACTTTGAAAATTTTTAATTATTACAAAGTGACAGTTGACCTCAATGGGCTTCAATGGATGTAAATCGACGATATCTGATAAAGTTAGATGCGAACTCATTCAAATATATGAGAAATGTTGAAATTCGACTTCAAATAAGGAAGATAGACTTGGAAAATTTTCAATTATCACAAAGTGACAGTTGACCTCAATGGGCTTCAATGGATGTTATTCGATGATATCTGACAAAGTTATTCGCAAACTCACTCAAATATATGAGAAATGTTGAAATTCGACTTCAAATGAGGAAGATAGACTTTGAAAATTTTCATTCAACACAAAGTGAGAATCGACTTCAATGGGCTTCAATGAATGTAAATCGACGATATCTGACAAAGTTAGATGCAAACTCACTCAAATATATGAGAAATGTTGAAATTCGACTTCAAATAAGGAAGATAGACTTGGAAAATTTTCAATTAACACAAAGTGACAGTTGACCTCAATGGGCTTCAATGGATGTTATTCGATGATATCTGACTAAGTTAGATGCAAACTCCTTCAAATATATAAGAAATGTTGGAATTCGACTTCAAATTAGGAAGATAGACTTTGAAAATTTTTAATTATTACAAAGTGACAGTTGACCTCAATGGGCTTCAATGGATGTAAATCGACGATATCTGATAAAGTTAGATGCGAACTCATTCAAATATATGAGAAATGTTGAAATTCGACTTCAAATAAGGAAGATAGACTTGGAAAATTTTCAATTATCACAAAGTGACAGTTGACCTCAATGGGCTTCAATGGATGTTATTCGATGATATCTGACAAAGTTATTCGCAAACTCACTCAAATATATGAGAAATGTTGAAATTCGACTTCAAATGAGGAAGATAGACTTTGAAAATTTTCATTCAACACAAAGTGAGAATCGACTTCAATGGGCTTCAATGAATGTAAATCGACGATATCAGACAAAGTTAGATGCAAACTCACTCAAATATATAAGAAATGTTGGAATTCGACTTCAAATTAGGAAGATAGACTTTGAAAATTTTCATTCAACACAAAGTGAGAATCGACTTCAATGGGCTTCAATGAATGTAAATCGACGATATCTGACAAAGTTAGATGCAAACTCACTCAAATATATGAGAAATGTTGAAATTCGACTTCAAATTAGGAAGATAGACTTTGAAAATTTTCAATTATTACAAAGTGACAGTTGACCTCAATGGGCTTCAATCGATGTTTTTCGATGATATATGACAAAGTTATTCGCAAACTCACTCAAATATATGAGAAATGTTGAAATTCGACTTCAAATAAGGAAGATAGACTTGGAAAATTTTCAATTATCACAAAGTGACAGTTGACCTCAATGGGCTTCAATGGATGTTATTCGATGATATCTGACAAAGTTATTCGCAAACTCACTCAAATATATGAGAAATGTTGAAATTCGACTTCAAATGAGGAAGATAGACTTTAAAAATTTTCATTCAACACAAAGTGAGAATCGACTTCAATGGGCTTCAATGAATGTAAATCGACGATATCTGACAAAGTTAGATGCAAACTCACTCAAATATATGAGAAATGTTGAAATTCGACTTCAAATAAGGAAGATAGACTTGGAAAATTTTCAATTAACACAAAGTGACAGTTGACCTCAATGGGCTTCAATCGATGTTTTTCGATGATATATGACAAAGTTATTCGCAAACTCACTCAAATATATGAGAAATGTTGAAATTCGACTTCAAATAAGGAAGATAGACTTGGAAAATTTTCAATTAACACAAAGTGACAGTTGACCTCAATGGGCTTCAATGGATGTAATTCGATGATATCAGACAAAGTTAGATGCAAACTCACTCAAATATATAAGAAATGTTGGAATTCGACTTCAAATTAGGAAGAGACTTTGAAAATTTTCAATTATTACAAAGCGACAGTTGACCTCAATGGGCTTCAATGGATGTTATTCGATGATATCTGACAAAGTTAGATGCAAACTCACTCAAATATTTAAGAAATGTTGGAATTCGACTTCAAGTTAGGAAGATAGACTTTGAAAATTTTTAATTATTACAAAGTGACAGTTGACCTCAATGGGCTTCAATGGATTTTATTCGATGATATCTGACTAAGTTAGATGCAAACTCACTCAAATATATAAGAAATGTTGGAATTCGACTTCAAAGTAGGAAGATAGACTTTGAAAATTTTCAATTATTACAAAGTGACAGTTGACCTCAATGGGCTTCAATCGATGTTATTCGATGATATCTGACAACGTTATTCGCAAAATAACTCAAATATATGAGAAATGTTGGAATTCGACTTCAAATTAGGAAGATAGACTTTGAAAATTTTCAATTATTACAAAGTGACAGTTGACCTCAATGGGCTTCAATCGATGTTATTCGATGATATCTGACAAAGTTATTCGCAAACTCTCTCAAATATATGAGAAATGTTGAAATTCGACTTCAAATTAGGAAGATAGACTTTGAAAATTTTCAATTATTACAAAGTGACAGTTGACCTCAATGGGCTTCAATCGATGTTTTTCGATGATATATGACAAAGTTATTCGCAAACTCACTCAAAAATATGAGAAATGTTGAAATTCGACTTCAAATAAGGAAGATAGACTTGGAAAATTTTCAATTATCACAAAGTGACAGTTGACCTCAATGGGCTTCAATGGATGTTATTCGATGATATCAGACAAAGTTAGATGCAAACTCACTCTAATATATAAGAAATGTTGGAATTCGACTTCAAATTAGGAAGATAGACTTTGAAAATTTTCAATTATTACAAAGTGACAGTTGACCTCAATGGGCTTCAATGGATGGTATTCGATGATATCGGACAAAGTTAGATGCAAACTCACTCAAATATATAAGAAATGTTGGAATTCGACTTCAAATCAGGAAGATAGACTTTGAAAATTTTCAATTATTACAAAGTGACAGTTGACCTCAATGGGCTTCAATCGATGTTTTTCGATGATATATGACAAAATTATTCGCAAACTCACTCAAATATATGAGAAATGTTGAAATTCGACTTCAAATAAGGAAGATAGACTTTGAAAATTTTCAATTATTACAAAGTGACAGTTGACCTCAATGGGCTTCAATCGATGTTTTTCGATGATATATGACAAAGATATTCGCAAACTCACTCAAATATATAAGAAAAATTGGAATTCGACTTCAAATTAGGAAGATAGACTTTGAAAATTTTCAATTATTACAAAGTGACAGTTGACCTCAATGGGCTTCAATCGATGTTTTTCGATGATATATGACAAAGATATTCGCAAACTCACTCAAATATATAAGAAATGTTGGAATTCGACTTCAAATTAGGAAGATAGACTTTGAAAATTTTCAATTATTACAAAGTGACAGTTGACCTCAATGGGCTTCAATGGATGTTATTCGATGATATCTGACAAAGTTATTCGCAAACTCACTCAAATATATGAGAAATGTCGAAATTCGACTTCAAATGAGGAAGATAGACTTTGAAAATTTTCATTCAACACAAAGTGAGAATCGACTTCAATGGGCTTCAATGAATGTAAATCGACGATATCTGACAAAGTTAGATGCAAACTCACTCAAATATATGAGAAATGTTGAAATTCGACTTCAAATAAGGACGATAGACTTGGAAAATTTTCAATTAACACAAAGTGACAGTTGACCTCAATGGGCTTCAATCGATGTTTTTCGATGATATATGACAAAGTTATTCGCAAACTCACTCAAATACATGAGAAATGTTGAAATTCGACTTCAAATAAGGAAGATAGACTTGGAAAATTTTCAATTAACACAAAGTGACAGTTGACCTCAATGGGCTTCAATGGATGTTATTCGATGATATCAGACAAAGTTAGATGCAAACTCACTCAAATATATAAGAAATGTTGGAATTCGACTTCAAATTAGGAAGATAGACTTTGAAAATTTTCAATTATTACAAAGTGACAGTTGACCTCAATGGGCTTCAATGGATGTTATTCGATGATATCAGACAAAGTTAGATGCAAACTCACTCTAATATATAAGAAATGTTGGAATTCGACTTCAAATTAGGAAGATAGACTTTGAAAATTTTCAATTATTACAAAGTGACAGTTGACCTCAATGGGCTTCAATGGATGGTATTCGATGATATCGGACAAAGTTAGATGCAAACTCACTCAAATATATAAGAAATGTTGGAATTCGACTTCAAATCAGGAAGATAGACTTTGAAAATTTTCAATTATTACAAAGTGACAGTTGACCTCAATGGGCTTCAATCGATGTTTTTCGATGATATATGACAAAATTATTCGCAAACTCACTCAAATATATGAGAAATGTTGAAATTCGACTTCAAATAAGGAAGATAGACTTTGAAAATTTTCAATTATTACAAAGTGACAGTTGACCTCAATGGGCTTCAATCGATGTTTTTCGATGATATATGACAAAGTTATTCGCAAACTCACTCAAATATATGAGAAATGTTGAAATTCGACTTCAAATAAGGAAGATAGACTTGGAAAATTTTCAATTATCACAAAGTGACAGTTGACCTCAATGGGCTTCAATGGATGTTATTCGATGATATCTGACAAAGTTATTCGCAAACTCACTCAAATATATGAGAAATGTTGAAATTCGACTTCAAATGAGGAAGATAGACTTTGAAAATTTTCATTCAACACAAAGTGAGAATCGACTTCAATGGGCTTCAATGAATGTAAATCGACGATATCTGACAAAGTTAGATGCAAACTCACTCAAATATATAAGAAAAATTGGAATTCGACTTCAAATTAGGAAGATAGACTTTGAAAATTTTCAATTATTACAAAGTGACAGTTGACCTCAATGGGCTTCAATCGATGTTTTTCGATGATATATGACAAAGATATTCGCAAACTCACTCAAATATATAAGAAATGTTGGAATTCGACTTCAAATTAGGAAGATAGACTTTGAAAATTTTCAATTATTACAAAGTGACAGTTGACCTCAATGGGCTTCAATGGATGTTATTCGATGATATCTGACAAAGTTATTCGCAAACTCACTCAAATATATGAGAAATGTTGAAATTCGACTTCAAATGAGGAAGATAGACTTTGAAAATTTTCATTCAACACAAAGTGAGAATCGACTTCAATGGGCTTCAATGAATGTAAATCGACGATATCTGACAAAGTTAGATGCAAACTCACTCAAATATATAAGAAAAATTGGAATTCGACTTCAAATTAGGAAGATAGACTTTGAAAATTTTCAATTATTACAAAGTGACAGTTGACCTCAATGGGCTTCAATCGATGTTTTTCGATGATATATGACAAAGTTATTCGCAAACTCACTCAAATATATGAGAAATGTTGAAATTCGACTTCAAATAAGGAAGATAGACTTGGAAAATTTTCAATTAACACAAAGTGACAGTTGACCTCAATGGGCTTCAATGGATGTTATTCGATGATATCAGACAAAGTTAGATGCAAACTCACTCAAATATATAAGAAATGTTGGAATCCGACTTCAAATTAGGAAGAGACTTTGAAAATTTTCAATTATTACAAAGCGACAGTTGACCTCAATGGGCTTCAATGGATGTTATTCGATGATATCTGACAAAGTTAGATGCAAACTCACTCAAATATTTAAGAAATGTTGGAATTCGACTTCAAGTTAGGAAGATAGACTTTGAAAATTTTTAATTATTACAAAGTGACAGTTGACCTCAATGGGCTTCAATGGATTTTATTCGATGATATCTGACTAAGTTAGATGCAAACTCACTCAAATATATAAGAAATGTTGGAATTCGACTTCAAAGTAGGAAGATAGACTTTGAAAATTTTCAATTATTACAAAGTGACAGTTGACCTCAATGGGCTTCAATCGATGTTATTCGATGATATCTGACAACGTTATTCGCAAAATAACTCAAATATATGAGAAATGTTGGAATTCGACTTCAAGTTAGGAAGATAGACTTTGAAAATTTTCAATTATTACAAAGTGACAGATTACCTCAAAGGGCTTCATTGGATGTTATTCGATGATATCTGACAAACTTAGATGCAAACTCACTCAAATATATGAGAAATGTTGGAATTCGACTTCAAATTAGGAAGATAGACTTTGAAAATTTTCAATTATTACAAAGTGACAGTTGACCTCAATGGGCTTCAATCGATGTTATTCGATGATATCTGACAAAGTTATTCGCAAACTCTCTCAAATATATGAGAAATGTTGAAATTCGACTTCAAATTAGGAAGATAGACTTTGAAAATTTTCAATTATTACAAAGTGACAGTTGACCTCAATGGGCTTCAATCGATGTTTTTCGATGATATATGACAAAGTTATTCGCAAACTCACTCAAATATATGAGAAATGTTGAAATTCGACTTCAAATAAGGAAGATAGACTTGGAAAATTTTCAATTATCACAAAGTGACAGTTGACCTCAATGGGCTTCAATGGATGTTATTCGATGATATCAGACAAAGTTAGATGCAAACTCACTCAAATATATAAGAAATGTTGGAATTCGACTTCAAATTAGGAAGATAGACTTTGAAAATTTTCATTCAACACAAAGTGAGAATCGACTTCAATGGGCTTCAATGAATGTAAATCGACGATATCTGACAAAGTTAGATGCAAACTCACTCAAATATATGAGAAATGTTGAAATTCGACTTCAAATTAGGAAGATAGACTTTGAAAATTTTCAATTATTACAAAGTGACAGTTGACCTCAATGGGCTTCAATCGATGTTTTTCGATGATATATGACAAAGTTATTCGCAAACTCACTCAAATATATGAGAAATGTTGAAATTCGACTTCAAATAAGGAAGATAGACTTGGAAAATTTTCAATTATCACAAAGTGACAGTTGACCTCAATGGGCTTCAATGGATGTTATTCGATGATATCTGACAAAGTTATTCGCAAACTCACTCAAATATATGAGAAATGTTGAAATTCGACTTCAAATGAGGAAGATAGACTTTGAAAATTTTCAATTATTACAAAGTGACAGTTGACCTCAATGGGCTTCAATGGATGTTATTCGATGATATCTGACAAAGTTAGATGCAAACTCACTCAAATATATAAGAAATGTTGGAATTCGACTTCAAATCAGGAAGATAGACTTTGAAAATTTTCAATTATTACAAAGTGACAGTTGACCTCAATGGGCTTCAATGGATGTTATTAGATGATATCTGACAAAGTAAGATGCAAACTCACTCAAATATATAAGAAATGTTGGAATTCGACTTCAAATTAGGAAGAGACTTTGAAAATTTTCAATTATTACAAAGCGACAGTTGACCTCAATGGGCTTCAATGGATGTTATTCGATGATATCTGACAAAGTTAGATGCAAACTCACTCAAATATTTAAGAAATGTTGGAATTCGACTTCAAGTTAGGAAGATAGACTTTGAAAATTTTTAATTATTACAAAGTGACAGTTGACCTCAATGGGCTTCAATGGATTTTATTCGATGATATCTGACTAAGTTAGATGCAAACTCACTCAAATATATAAGAAATGTTGGAATTCGACTTCAAAGTAGGAAGATAGACTTTGAAAATTTTCAATTATTACAAAGTGACAGTTGACCTCAATGGGCTTCAATCGATGTTATTCGATGATATCTGACAACGTTATTCGCAAAATAACTCAAATATATGAGAAATGTTGGAATTCGACTTCAAGTTAGGAAGATAGACTTTGAAAATTTTCAATTATTACAAAGTGACAGATTACCTCAAAGGGCTTCATTGGATGTTATTCGATGATATCTGACAAACTTAGATGCAAACTCACTCAAATATATGAGAAATGTTGGAATTCGACTTCAAATTAGGAAGATAGACTTTGAAAATTTTCAATTATTACAAAGTGACAGTTGACCTCAATGGGCTTCAATCGATGTTATTCGATGATATCTGACAAAGTTATTCGCAAACTCTCTCAAATATATGAGAAATGTTGAAATTCGACTTCAAATTAGGAAGATAGACTTTGAAAATTTTCAATTATTACAAAGTGACAGTTGACCTCAATGGGCTTCAATGGATGTTATTCGATGATATCTGACTAACTTAGATGCAAACTCCTTCAAATATATAAGAAATGTTGGAATTCGACTTCAAAGTAGGAAGATAGACTTTGAAAATTTTCAATTATTACAAAGTGACAGTTGACCTCAATGGGCTTCAATCGATGTTATTCGATGATATCTGACAACGTTATTCGCAAAATAACTCAAATATATGAGAAATGTTGGAATTCGACTTCAAATTAGGAAGATAGACTTTGAAAATTTTCAATTATTACAAAGTGACAGTTGACCTCAATGGGCTTCAATGGATGTTATTCGATGATATCTGACAAAGTTAGATGCAAACTCACTCAAATATATAAGAAATGTTGGAATTCGACTTCAAATCAGGAAGATAGACTTTGAAAATTTTCAATTATTACAAAGTGACAGTTGACCTCAATGGGCTTCAATGGATGTTATTAGATGATATCTGACAAAGTAAGATGCAAACTCACTCAAATATATAAGAAATGTTGGAATTCGACTTCAAATTAGGAAGAGACTTTGAAAATTTTCAATTATTACAAAGCGACAGTTGACCTCAATGGGCTTCAATGGATGTTATTCGATGATATCTGACAAAGTTAGATGCAAACTCACTCAAATATTTAAGAAATGTTGGAATTCGACTTCAAGTTAGGAAGATAGACTTTGAAAATTTTTAATTATTACAAAGTGACAGTTGACCTCAATGGGCTTCAATGGATTTTATTCGATGATATCTGACTAAGTTAGATGCAAACTCACTCAAATATATAAGAAATGTTGGAATTCGACTTCAAAGTAGGAAGATAGACTTTGAAAATTTTCAATTATTACAAAGTGACAGTTGACCTCAATGGGCTTCAATCGATGTTATTCGATGATATCTGACAACGTTATTCGCAAAATAACTCAAATATATGAGAAATGTTGGAATTCGACTTCAAGTTAGGAAGATAGACTTTGAAAATTTTCAATTATTACAAAGTGACAGATTACCTCAAAGGGCTTCATTGGATGTTATTCGATGATATCTGACAAACTTAGATGCAAACTCACTCAAATATATGAGAAATGTTGGAATTCGACTTCAAATTAGGAAGATAGACTTTGAAAATTTTCAATTATTACAAAGTGACAGTTGACCTCAATGGGCTTCAATCGATGTTATTCGATGATATCTGACAAAGTTATTCGCAAACTCTCTCAAATATATGAGAAATGTTGAAATTCGACTTCAAATTAGGAAGATAGACTTTGAAAATTTTCAATTATTACAAAGTGACAGTTGACCTCAATGGGCTTCAATGGATGTTATTCGATGATATCTGACTAAGTTAGATGCAAACTCCTTCAAATATATAAGAAATGTTGGAATTCGACTTCAAAGTAGGAAGATAGACTTTGAAAATTTTCAATTATTACAAAGTGACAGTTGACCTCAATGGGCTTCAATCGATGTTATTCGATGATATCTGACAACGTTATTCGCAAAATAACTCAAATATATGAGAAATGTTGGAATTCGACTTCAAATTAGGAAGATAGACTTTGAAAATTTTCAATTATTACAAAGTGACAGTTGACCTCAATGGGCTTCAATGGATGTTATTCGATGATATCTGACAAAGTTAGATGCAAACTCACTCAAATATATAAGAAATGTTGGAATTCGACTTCAAATCAGGAAGATAGACTTTGAAAATTTTCAATTATTACAAAGTGACAGTTGACCTCAATGGGCTTCAATCGATGTTTTTCGATGATATATGACAAAGTTATTCGCAAACTCACTCAAATATATGAGAAATGTTGAAATTCGACTTCAAATAAGGAAGATAGACTTGGAAAATTTTCAATTAACACAAAGTGACATTTGACCTCAATGGGCTTCAATGGATGTTATTCGATGATATCTGACTAAGTTAGATGCAAACTCCTTCAAATATATAAGAAATGTTGGAATTCGACTTCAAATTAGGAAGATAGACTTTGAAAATTTTTAATTATTACAAAGTGACAGTTGACCTCAATGGGCTTCAATGGATGTAAATCGACGATATCTGATAAAGTTAGATGCGAACTCATTCAAATATATGAGAAATGTTGAAATTCGACTTCAAATGAGGAAGATAGACTTTGAAAATTTTCAATCAACACAAAGTGAGAATCGACTTCAATGGGCTTCAATGAATGTAAATCGACGATATCTGACAAAGTTAGATGCAAACTAACTCAAATATATAAGAAAAATTGGAATTCGACTTCAAATTAGGAAGATAGACTTTGAAAATTTTCAACTATTACAAAGTGACAGTTGACCTCAATGGGCTTCAATCGATGTTTTTCGATGATATATGACAAAGTTATTCGCAAACTCACTCAAATATATAAGAAATGTTGGAATTCGACTTCAAATTAGGAAGATAGACTTTGAAAATTTTCAATTATTACAAAGTGACAGTTGACCTCAATGGGCTTCAATGGATGTTATTCGATGATATCTGACAAAGTTATTCGCAAACTCACTCAAATATATGAGAAATGTTGAAATTCGACTTCAAATGAGGAAGATAGACTTTGAAAATTTTCATTCAACACAAAGTGAGAATCGACTTCAATGGGCTTCAATGAATGTAAATCGACGATATCTGACAAAGTTAGATGCAAACTCACTCAAATATATGAGAAATGTTGAAATTCGACTTCAAATAAGGAAGATAGACTTGGAAAATTTTCAATTAACACAAAGTGACAGTTGACCTCAATGGGCTTCAATCGATGTTATTCGATGATATCAGACAAAGTTAGATGCAAACTCACTCAAATATATAAGAAATGTTGGAATTCGACTTCAAATCAGGAAGATAGACTTTGAAAATTTTCAATTATTACAAAGTGACAGTTGACCTCAATGGGCTTCAATCGATGTTTTTCGATGATATATGACAAAGTTATTCGCAAACTCACTCAAATATATGAGAAATGTTGAAATTCGACTTCAAATAAGGAAGATAGACTTGGAAAATTTTCAATTAACACAAAGTGACAGTTGACCTCAATGGGCTTCAATGGATGTTATTCGATGATATCTGACTAAGTTAGATGCAAACTCCTTCAAATATATAAGAAATGTTGGAATTCGACTTCAAATTAGGAAGATAGACTTTGAAAATTTTTAATTATTACAAAGTGACAGTTGACCTCAATGGGCTTCAATGGATGTAAATCGACGATATCTGATAAAGTTAGATGCGAACTCATTCAAATATATGAGAAATGTTGAAATTCGACTTCAAATGAGGAAGATAGACTTCGAAAATTTTCAATCAACACAAAGTGAGAATCGACTTCAATGGGCTTCAATGAATGTAAATCGACGGTATCTGACAAAGTTAGATGCTAACTCATTCAAATATATGAGAAATGTTGAAATTCGACTTCAAATGAGGAAGATAGACTTTGAAAATTTTCAATCAACACAAAGTGAGAATCGACTTCAATGGGCTTCAATGAATGTAAATCGACGATATCTGACAAAGTTAGATGCAAACTCACTCAAATATATAAGAAAAATTGGAATTCGACTTCAAATTAGGAAGATAGACTTTGAAAATTTTCAATTATTACAAAGTGACAGTTGACCTCAATGGGCTTCAATCGATGTTTGTCGATGATATATGACAAAGTTATTCGCAAACTCACTCAAATATATAAGAAATGTTGGAATTCGACTTCAAATTAGGAAGATAGACTTTGAAAATTTTCAATTATTACAAAGTAACAGTTGACCTCAATGGGCTTCAATGGATGTTATTCGATGATATCTGACAAAGTTATTCGCAAACTCACTCAAATATATGAGAAATGTTGAAATTCGACTTCAAATGAGGAAGATAGACTTTGAAAATTTTCATTCAACACAAAGTGAGAATCGACTTCAATGGGCTTCAATGAATGTAAATCGACGATATCTGACAAAGTTAGATGCAAACTCACTCAAATATATGAGAAATGTTGAAATTCGACTTCAAATAAGGAAGATAGACTTGGAAAATTTTCAATTAACACAAAGTGACAGTTGACCTCAATGGGCTTCAATCGATGTTATTCGATGATATCAGACAAAGTTAGATGCAAACTCACTCAAATATATAAGAAATGTTGGAATTCGACTTCAAATTAGGAAGAGACTTTGAAAATTTTCAATTATTACAAAGCGACAGTTGACCTCAATGGGCTTCAATGGATGTTATTCGATGATATCTGACAAAGTTAGATGCAAACTCACTCAAATATTTAAGAAATGTTGGAATTCGACTTCAAGTTAGGAAGATAGACTTTGAAAATTTTCAATTATTACAAAGTGACAGTTGACCTCAATGGGCTTCAATCGATGTTATTCGATGATATCTGACAACGTTATTCGCAAAATAACTCAAATATATGAGAAATGTTGGAATTCGACTTCAAGTTAGGAAGATAGACTTTGAAAATTTTCAATTATTACAAAGTGACAGATTACCTCAAAGGGCTTCATTGGATGTTATTCGATGATATCTGACAAACTTAGATGCAAACTCACTCAAATATATGAGAAATGTTGGAATTCGACTTCAAATTAGGAAGATAGACTTTGAAAATTTTCAATTATTACAAAGTGACAGTTGACCTCAATGGGCTTCAATCGATGTTATTCGATGATATCTGACTAAGTTATTCGCAAACTCTCTCAAATATATGAGAAATGTTGAAATTCGACTTCAAATTAGGAAGATAGACTTTGAAAATTTTCAATTATTACAAAGTGACAGTTGACCTCAATGGGCTTCAATGGATGTTATTCGATGATATCTGACTAAGTTAGATGCAAACTCCTTCAAATATATAAGAAATGTTGGAATTCGACTTCAAAGTAGGAAGATAGACTTTGAAAATTTTCAATTATTACAAAGTGACAGTTGACCTCAATGGGCTTCAATCGATGTTATTCGATGATATCTGACAACGTTATTCGCAAAATAACTCAAATATATGAGAAATGTTGGAATTCGACTTCAAATTAGGAAGATAGACTTTGAAAATTTTCAATTATTACAAAGTGACAGTTGACCTCAATGGGCTTCAATGGATGTTATTCGATGATATCTGACAAAGTTAGATGCAAACTCACTCAAATATATAAGAAATGTTGGAATTCGACTTCAAATCAGGAAGATAGACTTTGAAAATTTTCAATTATTACAAAGTGACAGTTGACCTCAATGGGCTTCAATCGATGTTTTTCGATGATATATGACAAAGTTATTCGCAAACTCACTCAAATATATGAGAAATGTTGAAATTCGACTTCAAATAAGGAAGATAGACTTGGAAAATTTTCAATTAACACAAAGTGACAGTTGACCTCAATGGGCTTCAATGGATGTTATTCGATGATATCTGACTAAGTTAGATGCAAACTCCTTCAAATATATAAGAAATGTTGGAATTCGACTTCAAATTAGGAAGATAGACTTTGAAAATTTTTAATTATTACAAAGTGACAGTTGACCTCAATGGGCTTCAATGGATGTAAATCGACGATATCTGATAAAGTTAGATGCGAACTCATTAAAATATATGAGAAATGTTGAAATTCGACTTCAAATGAGGAAGATAGACTTCGAAAATTTTCAATCAACACAAAGTGAGAATCGACTTCAATGGGCTTCAATGAATGTAAATCGACGGTATCTGACAAAGTTAGATGCAAACTCATTCAAATATATGAGAAATGTTGAAATTCGACTTCAAATGAGGAAGATAGACTTTGAAAATTTTCAATCAACACAAAGTGAGAATCGACTTCAATGGGCTTCAATGAATGTAAATCGACGATATCTGACAAAGTTAGATGCAAACTCACTCAAATATATAAGAAAAATTGGAATTCGACTTCAAATTAGGAAGATAGACTTTGAAAATTTTCAATTATTACAAAGTGACAGTTGACCTCAATGGGCTTCAATCGATGTTTTTCGATGATATATGACAAAGATATTCGCAAACTCACTCAAATATATAAGATATGTTGGAATTCGACTTCAAATTAGGAAGATAGACTTTGAAAATTTTCAATTATTACAAAGTGACAGTTGACCTCAATGGGCTTCAATGGATGTTATTCGATGATATCTGACAAAGTTATTCGCAAACTCACTGAAATATATGATAAATGTTGAAATTCGACTTCAAATGAGGAAGATAGACTTTGAAAATTTTCATTCAACACAAAGTGAGAATCGACTTCAATGGGCTTCAATGAATGTAAATCGACGATATCTGACAAAGTTATTCGCAAACTCTCTCAAATATATGAGAAATGTTGAAATTCGACTTCAAATTAGGAAGATAGACTTTGAAAATTTTCAATTATTACAAAGTGACAGTTGACCTCAATGGGCTTCAATCGATGTTTTTCGATGATATATGACAAAGTTATTCGCAAACTCACTCAAATATATGAGAAATGTTGAAATTCGACTTCAAATAAGGAAGATAGACTTGGAAAATTTTCAATTATCACAAAGTGAGAGTTGACCTCAATGGGCTTCAATGGATGTTATTCGATGATATCAGACAAAGTTAGATGCAAACTCACTCAAATATATAAGAAATGTTGGAATTCGACTTCAAATTAGGAAGATAGACTTTGAAAATTTTCATTCAACACAAAGTGAGAATCGACTTCAATGGGCTTCATTGAATGTAAATCGACGATATCTGACAAAGTTAGATGCAAACTCACTCAAATATATGAGAAATGTTGAAATTCGACTTCAAATTAGGAAGATAGACTTTGAAAATTTTCAATTATTACAAAGTGACAGTTGACCTCAATGGGCTTCAATCGATGTTTTTCGATGATATATGACAAAGTTATTCGCAAACTCACTCAAATATATGAGAAATGTTGAAATTCGACTTCAAATAAGGAAGATAGACTTGGAAAATTTTCAATTATCACAAAGTGACAGTTGACCTCAATGGGCTTCAATGGATGTTATTCGATGATATCTGACAAAGTTATTCGCAAACTCACTCAAATATATGAGAAATGTTGAAATTCGACTTCAGATGAGGAAGATAGACTTTGAAAATTTTCATTCAACACAAAGTGAGAATCGACTTCAATGGGCTTCAATGAATGTAAATCGACGATATCTGACAAAGTTAGATGCAAACTCACTCAAATATATGAGAAATGTTGAAATTCGACTTCAAATAAGGAAGATAGACTTGGAAAATTTTCAATTAACACAAAGTGACAGTTGACCTCAATGGGCTTCAATCGATGTTTTTCGATGATATATGACAAAGTTATTCGCAAACTCACTCAAATATATGAGAAATGTTGAAATTCGACTTCAAATAAGGAAGATAGACTTGGAAAATTTTCAATTAACACAAAGTGACAGTTGACCTCAATGGGCTTCAATGGATGTTATTCGATGATATCAGACAAAGTTAGATGCAAACTCACTCAAATATATAAGAAATGTTGGAATTCGACTTCAAATTAGGAAGAGACTTTGAAAATTTTCAATTATTACAAAGCGACAGTTGACCTCAATGGGCTTCAATGGATGTTATTCGATGATATCTGACAAAGTTAGATGCAAACTCACTCAAATATTTAAGAAATGTTGGAATTCGACTTCAAGTTAGGAAGATAGACTTTGAAAATTTTTAATTATTACAAAGTGACAGTTGACCTCAATGGGCTTCAATGGATTTTATTCGATGATATCTGACTAAGTTAGATGCAAACTCACTCAAATATATAAGAAATGTTGGAATTCGACTTCAAAGTAGGAAGATAGACTTTGAAAATTTTCAATTATTACAAAGTGACAGTTGACCTCAATGGGCTTCAATCGATGTTATTCGATGATATCTGACAACGTTATTCGCAAAATAACTCAAATATATGAGAAATGTTGGAATTCGACTTCAAATTAGGAAGATAGACTTTGAAAATTTTCAATTATTACAAAGTGACAGTTGACCTCAATGGGCTTCAATCGATGTTATTCGATGATATCTGACAAAGTTATTCGCAAACTCTCTCAAATATATGAGAAATGTTGAAATTCGACTTCAAATTAGGAAGATAGACTTTGAAAATTTTCAATTATTACAAAGTGACAGTTGACCTCAATGGGCTTCAATCGATGTTTTTCGATGATATATGACAAAGTTATTCGCAAACTCACTCAAAAATATGAGAAATGTTGAAATTCGACTTCAAATAAGGAAGATAGACTTGGAAAATTTTCAATTATCACAAAGTGACAGTTGACCTCAATGGGCTTCAATGGATGTTATTCGATGATATCAGACAAAGTTAGATGCAAACTCACTCTAATATATAAGAAATGTTGGAATTCGACTTCAAATTAGGAAGATAGACTTTGAAAATTTTCAATTATTACAAAGTGACAGTTGACCTCAATGGGCTTCAATGGATGGTATTCGATGATATCTGACAAAGTTAGATGCAAACTCACTCAAATATATAAGAAATGTTGGAATTCGACTTCAAATCAGGAAGATAGACTTTGAAAATTTTCAATTATTACAAAGTGACAGTTGACCTCAATGGGCTTCAATCGATGTTTTTCGATGATATATGACAAAATTATTCGCAAACTCACTCAAATATATGAGAAATGTTGAAATTCGACTTCAAATAAGGAAGATAGACTTTGAAAATTTTCAATTATTACAAAGTGACAGTTGACCTCAATGGGCTTCAATCGATGTTTTTCGATGATATATGACAAAGTTTTTCGCAAACTCACTCAAATATATGAGAAATGTTGAAATTCGACTTCAAATAAGGAAGATAGACTTGGAAAATTTTCAATTATCACAAAGTGACAGTTGACCTCAATGGGCTTCAATGGATGTTATTCGATGATATCTGACAAAGTTATTCGCAAACTCACTCAAATATATGAGAAATGTTGAAATTCGACTTCAAATGAGGAAGATAGACTTTGAAAATTTTCATTCAACACAAAGTGAGAATCGACTTCAATGGGCTTCAATGAATGTAAATCGACGATATCTGACAAAGTTAGATGCAAACTCACTCAAATATATAAGAAAAATTGGAATTCGACTTCAAATTAGGAAGATAGACTTTGAAAATTTTCAATTATTACAAAGTGACAGTTGACCTCAATGGGCTTCAATCGATGTTATTCGATGATATCTGACTAAGTTATTCGCAAACTCTCTCAAATATATGAGAAATGTTGAAATTCGACTTCAAATTAAGAAGATAGACTTTGAAAATTTTCAATTATTACAAAGTGACAGTTGACCTCAATGGGCTTCAATGGATGTTATTCGATGATATCTGACTAAGTTAGATGCAAACTCCTTCAAATATATAAGAAATGTTGGAATTCGACTTCAAAGTAGGAAGATAGACTTTGAAAATTTTCAATTATTACAAAGTGACAGTTGACCTCAATGGGCTTCAATCGATGTTTTTCGATGATATATGACAAAGATATTCGCAAACTCACTCAAATATATAAGAAATGTTGGAATTCGACTTCAAATTAGGAAGATAGACTTTGAAAATTTTCAATTATTACAAAGTGACAGTTGACCTCAATGGGCTTCAATGAATGTTATTCGATGATATCTGACAAAGTTATTCGCAAACTCACTCAAATATATGAGAAATGTTGAAATTCGACTTCAAATGAGGAAGATAGACTTTGAAAATTTTCATTCAACACAAAGTGAGAATCGACTTCAATGGGCTTCAATGAATGTAAATCGACGATATCTGACAAAGTTAGATGCAAACTCACTCAAATATATGAGAAATGTTGAAATTCGACTTCAAATAAGGAAGATAGACTTGGAAAATTTTCAATTAACACAAAGTGACAGTTGACCTCAATGGGCTTCAATCGATGTTTTTCGATGATATATGACAAAGTTATTCGCAAACTCACTCAAATATATGAGAAATGTTGAAATTCGACTTCAAATAAGGAAGATAGACTTGGAAAATTTTCAATTAACACAAAGTGACAGTTGACCTCAATGGGCTTCAATGGATGTTATTCGATGATATCAGACAAAGTTAGATGCAAACTCACTCAAATATATAAGAAATGTTGGAATTCGACTTCAAATTAGGAAGAGACTTTGAAAATTTTCAATTATTACAAAGCGACAGTTGACCTCAATGGGCTTCAATGGATGTTATTCGATGATATCTGACAAAGTTAGATGCAAACTCACTCAAATATTTAAGAAATGTTGGAATTCGACTTCAAGTTAGGAAGATAGACTTTGAAAATTTTTAATTATTACAAAGTGACAGTTGACCTCAATGGGCTTCAATGGATTTTATTCGATGATATCTGACTAAGTTAGATGCAAACTCACTCAAATATATAAGAAATGTTGGAATTCGACTTCAAAGTAGGAAGATAGACTTTGAAAATTTTCAATTATTACAAAGTGACAGTTGACCTCAATGGGCTTCAATCGATGTTATTCGATGATATCTGACAACGTTATTCGCAAAATAACTCAAATATATGAGAAATGTTGGAATTCGACTTCAAGTTACGAAGATAGACTTTGAAAATTTTCAATTATTACAAAGTGACAGATTACCTCAAAGGGCTTCATTGGATGTTATTCGATGATATCTGACAAACTTAGATGCAAACTCACTCAAATATATGAGAAATGTTGGAATTCGACTTCAAATTAGGAAGATAGACTTTGAAAATTTTCAATTATTACAAAGTGACAGTTGACCTCAATGGGCTTCAATCGATGTTATTCGATGATATCTGACAAAGTTATTCACAAACTCTCTCAAATATATGAGAAATGTTGAAATTCGACTTCAAATAAGGAAGATAGACTTGGAAAATTTTCAATTATCACAAAGTGACAGTTGACCTCAATGGGCTTCAATGGATGTTATTCGATGATATCAGACAAAGTTAGATGCAAACTCACTCAAATATATAAGAAATGTTGGAATTCGACTTCAAATTAGGAAGATAGACTTTGAAAATTTTCATTCAACACAAAGTGAGAATCGACTTCAATGGGCTTCAATGAATGTAAATCGACGATATCTGACAAAGTTAGATGCAAACTCACTCAAATATATGAGAAATGTTGAAATTCGACTTCAAATTAGGAAGATAGACTTTGAAAATTTTCAATTATTACAAAGTGACAGTTGACCTCAATGGGCTTCAATCGATGTTTTTCGATGATATATGACAAAGTTATTCGCAAACTCACTCAAATATATGAGAAATGTTGAAATTCGACTTCAAATAAGGAAGATAGACTTGGAAAATTTTCAATTATCACAAAGTGACAGTTGACCTCAATGGGCTTCAATGGATGTTATTCGATGATATCTGACAAAGTTATTCGCAAACTCACTCAAATATATGAGAAATGTTGAAATTCGACTTCAAATGAGGAAGATAGACTTTGAAAATTTTCATTCAACACAAAGTGAGAATCGACTTCAATGGGCTTCAATGAATGTAAATCGACGATATCTGACAAAGTTAGATGCAAACTCACTCAAATATATGAGAAATGTTGAAATTCGACTTCAAATAAGGAAGATAGACTTGGAAAATTTTCAATTAACACAAAGTGACAGTTGACCTCAATGGGCTTCAATCGATGTTTTTCGATGATATATGACAAAGTTATTCGCAAACTCACTCAAATATATGAGAAATGTTGAAATTCGACTTCAAATAAGGAAGATAGACTTGGAAAATTTTCAATTAACACAAAGTGACAGTTGACCTCAATGGGCTTCAATGGATGTTATTCGATGATATCAGACAAAGTTAGATGCAAACTCACTCAAATATATAAGAAATGTTGGAATTCGACTTCAAATTAGGAAGAGACTTTGAAAATTTTCAATTATTACAAAGCGACAGTTGACCTCAATGGGCTTCAATGGATGTTATTCGATGATATCTGACAAAGTTAGATGCAAACTCAGTCAAATATTTAAGAAATGTTGGAATTCGACTTCAAGTTAGGAAGATAGACTTTGAAAATTTTTAATTATTACAAAGTGACAGTTGACCTCAATGGGCTTCAATGGATTTTATTCGATGATATCTGACTAAGTTAGATGCAAACTCACTCAAATATATAAGAAATTTTGGAATTCGACTTCAAAGTAGGAAGATAGACTTTGAAAATTTTCAATTATTACAAAGTGACAGTTGACCTCAATGGGCTTCAATCGATGTTTTTCGATGATATCTGACAAAGTTATTCGCAAACTCTCTCAAATATATGAGAAATGTTGAAATTCGACTTCAAATTAGGAAGATAGACTTTGAAAATTTTCAATTATTACAAAGTGACAGTTGACCTCAATGGGCTTCAATCGATGTTTTTCGATGATATATGACAAAGTTATTCGCAAACTCACTCAAAAATATGAGAAATGTTGAAATTCGACTTCAAATAAGGAAGATAGACTTGGAAAATTTTCAATTATCACAAAGTGACAGTTGACCTCAATGGGCTTCAATGGATGTTATTCGATGATATCAGACAAAGTTAGATGCAAACTCACTCTAATATATAAGAAATGTTGGAATTCGACTTCAAATTAGGAAGATAGACTTTGAAAATTTTCAATTATTACAAAGTGACAGTTGACCTCAATGGGCTTCAATGGATGGTATTCGATGATATCTGACAAAGTTAGATGCAAACTCACTCAAATATATAAGAAATGTTGGAATTCGACTTCAAATCAGGAAGATAGACTTTGAAAATTTTCAATTATTACAAAGTGACAATTGACCTCAATGGGCTTCAATCGATGTTTTTCGATGATATATGACAAAATTATTCGCAAACTCACTCAAATATATGAGAAATGTTGAAATTCGACTTCAAATAAGGAAGATAGACTTTGAAAATTTTCAATTATTACAAAGTGACAGTTGACCTCAATGGGCTTCAATCGATGTTTTTCGATGATATATGACAAAGTTATTCGCAAACTCACTCAAATATATGAGAAATGTTGAAATTCGACTTCAAATAAGGAAGATAGACTTGGAAAATTTTCAATTATCACAAAGTGACAGTTGACCTCAATGGGCTTCAATGGATGTTATTCGATGATATCTGACAAAGTTATTCGCAAACTCACTCAAATATATGAGAAATGTTGAAATTCGACTTCAAATGAGGAAGATAGACTTTGAAAATTTTCATTCAACACAAAGTGAGAATCGACTTCAATGGGCTTCAATGAATGTAAATCGACGATATCTGACAAAGTTATTCGCAAACTCTCTCAAATATATGAGAAATGTTGAAATTCGACTTCAAATTAGGAAGATAGACTTTGAAAATTTTCAATTATTACAAAGTGACAGTTGACCTCAATGGGCTTCAATCGATGTTTTTCGATGATATATGACAAAGTTATTCGCAAACTCACTCAAATATATGAGAAATGTTGAAATTCGACTTCAAATAAGGAAGATAGACTTGGAAAATTTTCAATTATCACAAAGTGACAGTTGACCTCAATGGGCTTCAATGGATGTTTTTCGATGATATCTGACAAAGTTATTCGCAAACTCACTCAAATATATGAGAAATGTTGAAATTCGACTTCAAATGAGGAAGATAGACTTTGAAAATTTTCATTCAACACAAAGTGAGAATCGACTTCAATGGGCTTCAATGAATGTAAATCGACGATATCTGACAAAGTTAGATGCAAACTCACTCAAATATATGAGAAATGTTGAAATTCGACTTCAAATAAGGAAGATAGACTTGGAAAATTTTCAATTAACACAAAGTGACAGTTGACCTCAATGGGCTTCAATGGATGTTATTCGATGATATCTGAATAAGTTAGATGCAAACTCACTCAAATATATAAGAAATGTTGGAATTCGACTTCAAATTAGGAAGATAGACTTTGAAAATTTTCAATTATTACAAAGTGACAGTTGACCTCAATGGGCTTCAATGGATGTTATTCGATGATATCTGACAAAGTTAGATGCAAACTCACTCAAATATATGAGAAATGTTGGAATTCGACTTCAAATCAGGAAGATAGACTTTGAAAATTTTCAATTATTACAAAGTGACAGTTGACCTCAATGGGCTTCAATCGATGTTTTTCGATGATATATGACAAAGTTATTCGCAAACTCACTCAAATATATAAGAAAAATTGGAATTCGACTTCAAATTAGGAAGATAGACTTTGAAAATTTTTAATTATTACAAAGTGACAGTTGACCTCAATGGGCTTCAATGGATGTTATTCGATGATATCTGACAAAGTTAGATGCAAACTCACTCAAATATATAAGAAATGTTGGAATTCGACTTCAAATCAGGAAGATAGACTTTGAAAATTTTCAATTATTACAAAGTGACAGTTGACCTCAATGGGCTTCAATCGATGTTATTCGATGATATCTGACAACGTTATTCGCAAAATAACTCAAATATATGAGAAATGTTGGAATTCGACTTCAAGTTAGGAAGATAGACTTTGAAAATTTTCAATTATTACAAAGTGACAGATTACCTCAAAGGGCTTCATTGGATGTTATTCGATGATATCTGACAAACTTAGATGCAAACTCACTCAAATATATGAGAAATGTTGGAATTCGACTTCAAATTAGGAAGATAGACTTTGAAAATTTTCAATTATTACAAAGTGACAGTTGACCTCAATGGGCTTCAATCGATGTTATTCGATGATATCTGACAAAGTTATTCGCAAACTCTCTCAAATATATGAGAAATGTTGAAATTCGACTTCAAATTAGGAAGATAGACTTTGAAAATTTTCAATTATTACAAAGTGACAGTTGACCTCAATGGGCTTCAATCGATGTTTTTCGATGATATATGACAAAGTTATTCGCAAACTCACTCAAATATATGAGAAATGTTGAAATTCGACTTCAAATAAGGAAGATAGACTTGGAAAATTTTCAATTATCACAAAGTGACAGTTGACCTCAATGGGCTTCAATGGATGTTATTCGATGATATCAGACAAAGTTAGATGCAAACTCACTCAAATATATAAGAAATGTTGGAATTCGACTTCAAATTAGGAAGATAGACTTTGAAAATTTTCAATTATTACAAAGTGACAGTTGACCTCAATGGGCTTCAATGGATGGTATTCGATGATATCTGACAAAGTTAGATGCAAACTCACTCAAATATATAAGAAATGTTGGAATTCGACTTCAAATCAGGAAGATAGACTTTGAAAATTTTCAATTATTACAAAGTGACAGTTGACCTCAATGGGCTTCAATCGATGTTTTTCGATGATATATGACAAAATTATTCGCAAACTCACTCAAATATATGAGAAATGTTGAAATTCGACTTCAAATAAGGAAGATAGACTTGGAAAATTTTCAATTAACACAAAGTGACAGTTGACCTCAATGGGCTTCAATGGATGTTATTCGATGATATCTGACTAAGTTAGATGCAAACTCACTCAAATATATAAGAAATGTTGGAATTCGACTTCAAATTAGGAAGATAGACTTTGAAAATTTTCAATTATTACAAAGTGACAGTTGACCTAATGGGCTTCAATGGATGTTATTCGATGATATCTGACAAAGTTATTCGCAAACTCTCTCAAATATATGAGAAATGTTGGAATTCGACTTCAAGTTAGGAAGATAGACTGAAAATTTTTAATTATTACAAAGTGACAGTTGACCTCAATGGGCTTCAATGGATGTTATTCGATGATATCTGACTAAGTTAGATGCAAACTCACTCAAATATATAAGAAATGTTGGAATTCGACTTCAAATTAGGAAGATAGACTTTGAAAATTTTCAATTATTACAAAGTGACAGTTGACGTCAATGGGCTTCAATCGATGTTTTTCGATGATATCTGACAGTTATTCGCAAACTCACTCAAATATATGAGAAATGTTGAAATTCGACTTCAAATCAGGAAGATAGACTTTGAAAATTTTCAATTATTACAAAGTGACAGTTGACCTCAATGGGCTTCAATCGATGTTATTCGATGATATCTGACAACGTTATTCGCAAAATAACTCAAATATATGAGAAATGTTGGAATTCGACTTCAAGTTAGGAAGATAGACTTTGAAAATTTTCAATTATTACAAAGTGACAGATTACCTCAGAGGGCTTCATTGGATGTTATTCGATGATATCTGACAAACTTAGATGCAAACTCACTCAAATATATGAGAAATGTTGGAATTCGACTTCAAATTAGGAAGATAGACTTTGAAAATTATCAATTATTACAAAGTGACAGTTGACCTCAATGGGCTTCAATCGATGTTTTTCGATGATATATGACAAAGTTATTCGCAAACTCACTCAAATATATGAGAAATGTTGAAATTCGACTTCAAATAAGTAAGATAGACTTGGAAAATTTTCAATTATCACAAAGTGACAGTTGACCTCAATGGGCTTCAATGGATGTTATTCGATGATATCAGACAAAGTTAGATGCAAACTCACTCAAATATATAAGAAATGTTGGAATTCGACTTCAAATTAGGAAGATAGACTTTGAAAATTTTCAATTATTACATAGTGACAGTTGACCTCAATGGGCTTCAATGGATGGTATTCGATGATATCTGACAAAGTTAGATGCAAACTCACTCAAATATATAAGAAATGTTGGAATTCGACTTCAAATCAGGAAGATAGACTTTGAAAATTTTCAATTATTACAAAGTGACAGTTGACCTCAATGGGCTTCAATCGATGTTTTTCGATGATATATGACAAAATTATTCGCAAACTCACTCAAATATATGAGAAATGTTGAAATTCGACTTCAAATAAGGAAGATAGACTTGGAAAATTTTCAATTAACACAAAGTGACAGTTGACCTCAATGGGCTTCAATGGATGTTATTCGATGATATCTGACTAAGTTAGATGCAAACTCACTCAAATATATAAGAAATGTTGGAATTCGACTTCAAATTAGGAAGATAGACTTTGAAAATTTTCAATTATTACAAAGTGACAGTTGACCTCAATGGGCTTCAATGGATGTTATTCGATGATATCTGACAAAGTTAGATGCAAACTCACTCAAATATATAAGAAATGTTGGAATTCGACTTCAAATCAGGAAGATAGACTTTGAAAATTTTCAATTATTACAAAGTGACAGTTGACCTCAATGGGCTTCAATCGATGTTTTTCGATGATATATGACAAAGTTATTCGCAAACTCACTCAAATATATAAGAAAAATTGGAATTCGACTTCAAATTAGGAAGATAGACTTTGAAAATTTTCAATTATTACAAAGTGACAGTTGACCTCAATGGGCTTCAATGAATGTTATTCGATGATATCTGACAAAGTTAGATGCAAACTCACTCAAATATATAAGAAATGTTGGAATTCGACTTCAAATCAGGAAGATAGACTTTGAAAATTTTCAATTATTACAAAGTGACAGTTGACCTCAATGGGCTTCAATCGATGTTTTTCGATGATATATGACAAAGTTATTCGCAAACTCACTCAAATATATGAGAAATGTTGAAATTCGACTTCAAATAAGGAAGATAGACTTGGAAAATTTTCAATTAACACAAAGTGACAGTTGACCTCAATGGGCTTCAATGGATGTTTTATTCGATGATATCAGACAAAGTTAGATGCAAACTCACTCAAATATATAAGAAATGTTGGAATTCGACTTCAAATTAGGAAGATAGACTTTGAAAATTTTCAATTATTACAAAGCGACAGTTGACCTCAATGGCCTTCAATGGATGTTATTCGATGATATCTGACAAAGTTAGATGCAAACTCACTCAAATATTTAAGAAATGTTGGAATTCGACTTCAAGTTAGGAAGATAGACTTTGAAAATTTTCAATTATTACAAAGTGACAGTTGACCTCAATGGGCTTCAATCGATGTTATTCGATGATATCTGACAAAGTTATTCGCAAACTCACTCAAATATATGAGAAATGTTGGAATTCGACTTCAAGTTAGGAAGATAGACTTTGAAAATTTTCAATTATTACAAAGTGACAGATGACCTCAAAGGGCTTCAATGGATGTTATTCGATGATATCTGACAAACTTAGATGCGACTCACTCAAATATATAAGAAATGTTGGAATTCGACTTCAAATTAGGAAGATAGACTTTGAAAATTTTCAATTATTACAAAGTGACAGTTGACCTCAATGGGCTTCAATCGATGTTATTCGATGATATCTGACAAAGTTATTCGCAAACTCACTCAAATATATGAGAAATGTTGAAATTCGTCTTCAAATTAGGAAGATAGACTTTTAAAATTTTCAATTAACACAAAGTGACAGTTGACCTCAATGGGCTTCAATCGATGTTATTCGATGATATCTGACAAAGTTAGATGCAAACTCACTCAAATATATGAGAAATGTTGAAATTCGACTTCAAATTAGGAAGATAGACTTTGAAAATTTTCAATTATTACAAAGTGACAGTAGACCTCAATGGGCATCAATGGATGTTATTCGATGATATCTGACAAAGTTAGATGCAAACTCACTCAAATATATAAGAAATGTTGGAATTCGACTTCAAATTAGGAAGATAGACTTTGAAAATTTTCAATTATTACAAAGCGACAGTTGACCTCAATGGGCTTCAATGGATGTTATTCGATGATATCTGACAAAGTTAGATGCAAACTCACTCAAATATTTAAGAAATGTTGGAATTCGACTTCAAGTTAGGAAGATAGACTGAAAATTTTTAATTATTACAAAGTGACAGTTGACCTCAATGGGCTTCAATGGATGTTATTCGATGATATCTGACTAAGTTAGATGCAAACTCACTCAAATATATAAGAAATGTTGGAATTCGACTTCAAATTAGGAAGATAGACTTTGAAAATTTTCAATTATTACAAAGTGACAGTTGACCTCAATGGGCTTCAATCGATGTTTTTCGATGATATCTGACAGTTATTCGCAAACTCACTCAAATATATGAGAAATGTTGAAATTCGACTTCAAATAAGGAAGATAGACTTGGAAAATTTTCAATTAACACAAAGTGACAGTTGACCTCAATGGGCTTCAATGGATGTTATTCGATGATATCAGACAAAGTTAGATGCAAACTCACTCAAATATATAAGAAATGTTGGAATTCGACTTCAAATTAGGAAGATAGACTTTGAAAATTTTCAATTATTACAAAGTGACAGTTGACCTCAATGGGCTTCAATCGATGTTATTCGATGATATCTGACAACGTTATTCGCAAACTCACTCAAATATATGAGAAATGTTGGAATTCGACTTCAAATCAGGAAGATAGACTTTGAAAATTTCCAATTATTACAAAGTGACAGTTGACCTCAATGGGCTTCAATGGATGTTATTCGATGATATCTGACAAATTTAGATGCAAACTCACTCAAATATATAAGAAATGTTGGAATTCGACTTCAAATCAGGAAGATAGACTTTGAAAATTTTCAATTATTACAAAGTGACAGTTGACCTCAATGGGCTTCAATGGATGTTATTCGATGATATCTGACAAATTTAGATGCAAACTCACTCAAATATATAAGAAATGTTGGAATTCGACTTCAAATCAGGAAGATAGACTTTGAAAATTTTCAATTATTACAAAGTGACAGTTGACCTCAATGGGCTTCAATCGATGTTTTTCGATGATATATGACAAAGTTATTCGCAAACTCACTCAAATATATGAGAAATGTTGAAATTCGACTTCAAATAAGGAAGATAGACTTGGAAAATTTTCAATTAACACAAAGTGACAGTTGACCTCAATGGGCTTCAATGGATGTTATTCGATGATATCAGACAAAGTTAGATGCAAACTCACTCAAATATATAAGAAATGTTGGAATTCGACTTCAAATTAGGAAGATAGACTTTGAAAATTTTCAATTATTACAAAGCGACAGTTGACCTCAATGGGCTTCAATGGATGTTATTCGATGATATCTGACAAAGTTAGATGCAAACTCACTCAAATATTTAAGAAATGTTGGAATTCGACTTCAAGTTAGGAAGATAGACTTTGAAAATTTTTAATTATTACAAAGTGACAGTTGACCTCAATGGGCTTCAATGGATGTTATTCGATGATATCTGACTAAGTTAGATGCAAACTCACTCAAATATATAAGAAATGTTGGAATTCGACTTCAAAGTAGGAAGATAGACTTTGAAAATTTTCAATTATTACAAAGTGACAGTTGACCTCAATGGGCTTCAATCGATGTTATTCGATGATATCTGACAAAGTTATTCGCAAACTCACTCAAATATATGAGAAATGTTGGAATTCGACTTCAAGTTAGGAAGATAGACTTTGCAAATTTTCAATTATCACAAAGTGACAGATGACCTCAAAGGGCTTCAATGGATGTTATTCGATGATATCTGACAAAATTAGATGCAAACTCACTCAAATATATGAGAAATGTTGGAATTCGACTCCAAATTAGGAAGATAGACTTTGAAAATTTTCAATTATTACAAAGTGACAGTTGACCTCAATGGGCTTCAATCGATGTTATTCGATGATATCTGACAAAGTTATTCGCAAACTCACTCAAATATATGAGAAATGTTGAAATTCGACTTCAAATAAGGAAGATAGACTTGGAAAATTTTCAATTATCACAAAGTGACAGTTGACCTCAATGGGCTTCAATGGATGTTATTCGATGATATCAGACAAAGTTAGATGCAAACTCACTCAAATATATAAGAAATGTTGGAATTCGACTTCAAATTAGGAAGATAGACTTTGAAAATTTTCAATTATTACAAAGTGACAGTTGACCTCAATGGGCTTCAATGGATGTTATTAGATGATATCTGACAAAGTAAGATGCAAACTCACTCAAATATATAAGAAATGTTGGAATTCGACTTCAAATCAGGAAGATAGACTTTGAAAATTTTCAATTATTACAAAGTGACAGTTGACCTCAATGGGCTTCAATCGATGTTTTTCTATGATATATGACAAAGTTATTCGCAAACTCACTCAAATACATGAGAAAAGTTGAAATTCGACTTCAAATAAGGAAGATAGACTTGGAAAATTTTCAATTAACACAAAGTGACAGTTGACCTCAATAGGCTTCAATGGATGTTATTCGATGATATCAGACAAAGTTAGATGCAAACTCACTCAAATATATAAGAAATGTTGGAATTAGACTTCAAATTAGGAAGATAGACTTTGAAAATTTTCAATTATTACAAAGCGACAGTTGACCTCAATGGGCTTCAATGGATGTTATTCGATGATATCTGACAAAGTTAGATGCAAACTCACTCAAATATTTAAGAAATGTTGGAATTCGACTTCAAGTTAGGAAGATAGACTGAAAATTTTTAATTATTACAAAGTGACAGTTGACCTCAATGGGCTTCAATGGATGTTATTCGATGATATCTGACTAAGTTAGATGCAAACTCACTCAAATATATAAGAAATGTTGGAATTCGACTTCAAATTAGGAAGATAGACTTTGAAAATTTTCAATTATTACAAAGTGACAGTTGACCTCAATGGGCTTCAATCGATGTTTTTCGATGATATCTGACAGTTATTCGCAAACTCACTCAAATATATGAGAAATGTTGAAATTCGACTTCAAATAAGGAAGATAGACTTGGAAAATTTTCAATTAACACAAAGTGACAGTTGACCTCAATGGGCTTCAATGGATGTTATTCGATGATATCAGACAAAGTTAGATGCAAACTCACTCAAATATATAAGAAATGTTGGAATTCGACTTCAAATTAGGAAGATAGACTTTGAAAATTTTCAATTATTACAAAGTGACAGTTGACCTCAATGGGCTTCAATCGATGTTATTCGATGATATCTGACAACGTTATTCGCAAACTCACTCAAATATATGAGAAATGTTGGAATTCGACTTCAAATCAGGAAGATAGACTTTGAAAATTTCCAATTATTACAAAGTGACAGTTGACCTCAATGGGCTTCAATGGATGTTATTCGATGATATCTGACAAATTTAGATGCAAACTCACTCAAATATATAAGAAATGTTGGAATTCGACTTCAAATCAGGAAGATAGACTTTGAAAATTTTCAATTATTACAAAGTGACAGTTGACCTCAATGGGCTTCAATGGATGTTATTCGATGATATCTGACAAATTTAGATGCAAACTCACTCAAATATATAAGAAATGTTGGAATTCGACTTCAAATCAGGAAGATAGACTTTGAAAATTTTCAATTATTACAAAGTGACAGTTGACCTCAATGGGCTTCAATCGATGTTTTTCGATGATATATGACAAAGTTATTCGCAAACTCACTCAAATATATGAGAAATGTTGAAATTCGACTTCAAATAAGGAAGATAGACTTGGAAAATTTTCAATTAACACAAAGTGACAGTTGACCTCAATGGGCTTCAATGGATGTTATTCGATGATATCAGACAAAGTTAGATGCAAACTCACTCAAATATATAAGAAATGTTGGAATTCGACTTCAAATTAGGAAGATAGACTTTGAAAATTTTCAATTATTACAAAGCGACAGTTGACCTCAATGGGCTTCAATGGATGTTATTCGATGATATCTGACAAAGTTAGATGCAAACTCACTCAAATATTTAAGAAATGTTGGAATTCGACTTCAAGTTAGGAAGATAGACTTTGAAAATTTTTAATTATTACAAAGTGACAGTTGACCTCAATGGGCTTCAATGGATGTTATTCGATGATATCTGACTAAGTTAGATGCAAACTCACTCAAATATATAAGAAATGTTGGAATTCGACTTCAAAGTAGGAAGATAGACTTTGAAAATTTTCAATTATTACAAAGTGACAGTTGACCTCAATGGGCTTCAATCGATGTTATTCGATGATATCTGACAAAGTTATTCGCAAACTCACTCAAATATATGAGAAATGTTGGAATTCGACTTCAAGTTAGGAAGATAGACTTTGCAAATTTTCAATTATCACAAAGTGACAGATGACCTCAAAGGGCTTCAATGGATGTTATTCGATGATATCTGACAAAATTAGATGCAAACTCACTCAAATATATGAGAAATGTTGGAATTCGACTCCAAATTAGGAAGATAGACTTTGAAAATTTTCAATTATTACAAAGTGACAGTTGACCTCAATGGGCTTCAATCGATGTTATTCTGACATATCTGACAAAGTTATTCGCAAACTCACTCAAATATATGAGAAATGTTGAAATTCGACTTCAAATAAGGAAGATAGACTTGGAAAATTTTCAATTATCACAAAGTGACAGTTGACCTCAATGGGCTTCAATGGATGTTATTCGATGATATCAGACAAAGTTAGATGCAAACTCACTCAAATATATAAGAAATGTTGGAATTCGACTTCAAATTAGGAAGATAGACTTTGAAAATTTTCAATTATTACAAAGTGACAGTTGACCTCAATGGGCTTCAATGGATGTTATTAGATGATATCTGACAAAGTAAGATGCAAACTCACTCAAATATATAAGAAATGTTGGAATTCGACTTCAAATCAGGAAGATAGACTTTGAAAATTTTCAATTATTACAAAGTGACAGTTGACCTCAATGGGCTTCAATCGATGTTTTTCTATGATATATGACAAAGTTATTCGCAAACTCACTCAAATACATGAGAAAAGTTGAAATTCGACTTCAAATAAGGAAGATAGACTTGGAAAATTTTCAATTAACACAAAGTGACAGTTGACCTCAATAGGCTTCAATGGATGTTATTCGATGATATCAGACAAAGTTAGATGCAAACTCACTCAAATATATAAGAAATGTTGGAATTAGACTTCAAATTAGGAAGATAGACTTTGAAAATTTTCAATTATTACAAAGTGACAGTTGACCTCAATGGGCTTCAATCGATGTTTTTCGATGATATATGACAAAGTTATTCGCAAACTCACTCAAATATATGAGAAATGTTGAAATTCGACTTCAAATAAGGAAGATAGACTTGGAAAATTTTCAATTAACACAAAGTGACAGTTGACCTCAATGGGCTTCAATGGATGTTATTCGATGATATCTGACTAAGTTAGTTGCAAACTCACTCAAATATATAAGAAATGTTGGAATTCGACTTCAAATTAGGAAGATAGACTTTGAAAATTTTCAATTATTACAAAGTGACAGTTGACCTCAATGGGCTTCAATGGATGTTATTCGATGATATCTGACAAAGTTGGATGCAAACTCACTCAAATATATAAGAAATGTTGGAATTCGACTTCAAATCAGGAAGATAGACTTTGAAAATTTTCAATTATTACAAAGTGACAGTTGACCTCAATGGGCTTCAATCGATGTTTTTCTATGATATATGACAAAGTTATTCGCAAACTCACTCAAATACATGAGAAAAGTTGAAATTCGACTTCAAATAAGGAAGATAGACTTGGAAAATTTTCAATTAACACAAAGTGACAGTTGACCTCAATAGGCTTCAATGGATGTTATTCGATGATATCAGACAAAGTTAGATGCAAACTCACTCAAATATATAAGAAATGTTGGAATTCGACTTCAAATTAGGAAGATAGACTTTGAAAATTTTCAATTATTACAAAGTGACAGTTGACCTCAATGGGCTTCAATCGATGTTTTTCGATGATATATGACAAAGTTATTCGCAAACTCACTCAAATATATGAGAAATGTTGAAATTCGACTTCAAATAAGGAAGATAGACTTGGAAAATTTTCAATTAACACAAAGTGACAGTTGACCTCAATGGGCTTCAATGGATGTTATTCGATGATATCTGACTAAGTTAGTTGCAAACTCACTCAAATATATAAGAAATGTTGGAATTCGACTTCAAATTAGGAAGATAGACTTTGAAAATTTTCAATTATTACAAAGTGACAGTTGACCTCAATGGGCTTCAATGGATGTTATTCGATGATATCTGACAAAGTTGGATGCAAACTCACTCAAATATATAAGAAATGTTGGAATTCGACTTCAAATCAGGAAGATAGACTTTGAAAATTTTCAATTATTACAAAGTGACAGTTGACCTCAATGGGCTTCAATCGATGTTTTTCGATGATATATGACAAAGTTATTCGCAAACTCACTCAAATATATGAGAAATGTTGAAATTCGACTTCAAATAAGGAAGATAGACTTGGAAAATTTTCAATTGACACAAAGTGACAGTTGACCTCAATGGGCTTCAATGGATGTTATTCGATGATATCTGACTAAGTTAGTTGCAAACTCACTCAAATATATAAGAAATGTTGGAATTCGACTTCAAATTAGGAAGATAGACTTTGAAAATTTTCAATTATTACAAAGTGACAGTTGACCTCAATGGGCTTCAATGGATGTTATTCGATGATATCTGACAAAGTTAGATGCAAACTCACTCAAATATATAAGAAATGTTGGAATTCGACTTCAAATCAGGAAGATAGACTTTGAAAATTTTCAATTATTACAAAGTGACAGTTGACCTCAATGGGCTTCAATCGATGTTTTTCGATGATATATGACAAAGTTATTCTCAAACTCACTCAAATATATGAGAAATGTTGAAATTCGACTTCAAATAAGGAAGATAGACTTGGAAAATTTTCAATTAACACAAAGTGACAGTTGACCTCAATGGGCTTCAATGGATGTTATTCGATGATATCTGACTAAGTTAGATGCAAACTCACTCAAATATATAAGAAATGTTGGAATTCGACTTCAAATTAGGAAGATAGACTTTGAAAATTTTCAATTATTACAAAGTGACAGTTGACCTCAATGGGCTTCAATGGATGTTATTCGATGATATCTGACAAAGTTGGATGCAAACTCACTCAAATATATAAGAAATGTTGGAATTCAACTTCAAATCAGGAAGATAGACTTTGAAAATTTTCAATTATTACAAAGTGACAGTTGACCTCAATGGGCTTCAATCGATGTTATTCGATGATATCTGACAAAGTTATTCGCAAACTCACTCAAATATATGAGAAATGTTGAAATTCGACTTCAAATGAGGAAGATAGACTTTGGAAATTTTCAATCAACACAAAGTGAGAATCGACTTCAATGGGCTTCAATGAATGTAATTCGACGATATCTGACAAAGTTAGATGCAAACTCATTCAAATATATGAGAAATGTTGAAATTCGACTTCAAATGAGGAAGATAGACTTTGCAAATTTTCAATCAACACAAAGTGAGAATCGACTTCAATGGGCTTCAATGAATGTAAATCGACGATATCTGACAAAGTTAGATGCAAACTCACTCAAATATATAAGAAATGTTGGAATTCGACTTCAAAGTAGGAAGATAGACTTTGAAAATTTTCAATTATCACAAAGTGACAGATGACCTCAAAGGGCTTCAATGGATGTTATTCGATGATATCTGACAAACTTAGATGCAAACTCACTCAAATATATAAGAAATGTTGGAATTCGACTTCAAATTAGGAAGATAGACTTTGAAAATTTTCAATTATTACAAAGTGACAGTTGACCTCAATGGGCTTCAATCGATGTTATTCGATGATATCTGACAAAGTTATTCGCAAACTCACTCAAATATATGAGAAATGTTGAAATTCGACTTCAAATGAGGAAGATAGACTTTGAAAATTTTCAATCAACACAAAGTGAGAATCGACTTCAATGGGCTTCAATGAATGTAATTCGACGATATCTGACAAAGTTAGATGCAAACTCATTCAAATATATGAGAAATGTTGAAATTCGACTTCAAATGAGGAAGATAGACTTTGAAAATTTTCAATTATTACAAAGTGACAGTTGACCTCAATGGGCTTCAATGGATGTTATTCGATGATATCTGACAAAGTTAGATGCAAACTCACTCAAATATATAAGAAATGTTGAAATTCGACTTCAAATGAGGAAGATAGACTTTGAAAATTTTCAATCAACACAAAGTGAGAATCGACTTCAATGGGCTTCAATGAATGTAAATCGACGATATCTGACAAAGTTAGATGCAAACTCATTCAAATATATGAGAAATGTTGAAATTCGACTTCAAATGAGGAAGATAGACTTTGAAAATTTTCAATAAACACAAAGTGACAATCGACCTCAATGTGCTTCAATGAATGTAAATCGACGATATCTGATAAAGTTAGATGCGAACTCATTCAAATATATGAGAAATGTTGAAATTCGACTTCAAATGAGGAAGATAGACTTTGAAAATTTTCAATCAACACAAAGTGAGAATCGACTTCAATGGGCTTCAATGAATGTAAATCGACGATATCTGACAAAGTTATATGCAAACTCATTCAAATATATGAGAAATGTTGAAATTCGACTTCAAATGAGGAAGATAGACTTTGAAAATTTTCAATCAACACAAAGTGAGAATCGACTTCAATGGCCTTCAATGAATGTAAATCGACGATATCTGACAAAGTTAGATGCAAATTCACTCAAATATTTCAGAAATGTTGGAATTCGACTTCAAGTTAGGAAGATAGACTTTGAAAATTTTTAATTATTACAAAGTGACAGTTGACCTCAATGGGCTTCAATGGATGTTATTCCATGATATCTGAGTAAGTTAGATGCAAACTCACTCAAATATATAAGAAATGTTGGAATTCGACTTCAAATTAGGAAGATAGACTTTGAAAATTTTCAATTATTACAAAGCGACAGTTGACCTCAATGGGCTTCAATGGATGTTATTCGATGATATCTGACAAAGTTAGATGCAAACTCACTCAAATATTTAAGAAATGTTGGAATTCGACTTCAAGTTAGGAAGATAGACTTTGAAAATTTTTAATTATTACAAAGTGACAGTTGACCTCAATGGGCTTCAATGGATGTTATTCGATGATATCTGACTAAGTTAGATGCAAACTCACTCAAATATATAAGAAATGTTGGAATTCGACTTCAAAGTAGGAAGATAGACTTTGAAAATTTTCAATTATTACAAAGTGACAGTTGACCTCAATGGGCTTCAATCGATGTTATTCGATGATATCTGACAAAGTTATTCGCAAACTCACTCAAATATATGAGAAATGTTGGAATTCGACTTCAAATGAGGAAGATAGACTTTGAAAATTTTCAATCAACACAAAGTGAGAATCGACTTCAATGGGCTTCAATGAATGTAATTCGACGATATCTGACAAAGTTATTCGCAAACTCACTCAAATATATGAGAAATGTTGGAATTCGACTTCAAGTTATGAAGATAGACTTTGAAAATTTTCAATTATCACAAAGTGACAGATGACCTCAAAGGGCTTCAATGGATGTTATTCGATGATATCTGACAAAGTTATTCGCAAACTCACTCAAATATATGAGAAATGTTGAAATTCGACTTCAAATGAGGAAGATAGACTTTGAAAATTTTCAATCAACACAAAGTGAGAATCGACTTCAATGGGCTTCAATGAATGTAATTCGACGATATCTGACAAAGTTAGATGCAAACTCATTCAAATATATGAGAAATGTTGAAATTCGACTTCAAATGAGGAAGATAGACTTTGCAAATTTTCAATCAACACAAAGTGAGAATCGACTTCAATGGGCTTCAATGAATGTAAATCGACGATATCTGACAAAGTTAGATGCAAACTCACTCAAATATATAAGAAATGTTGGAATTCGACTTCAAAGTAGGAAGATAGACTTTGAAAATTTTCAATTATCACAAAGTGACAGATGACCTCAAAGGGCTTCAATGGATGTTATTCGATGATATCTGACAAACTTAGATGCAAACTCACTCAAATATATAAGAAATGTTGGAATTCGACTTCAAATTAGGAAGATAGACTTTGAAAATTTTCAATTATTACAAAGTGACAGTTGACCTCAATGGGCTTCAATCGATGTTATTCGATGATATCTGACAAAGTTATTCGCAAACTCACTCAAATATATGAGAAATGTTGAAATTCGACTTCAAATGAGGAAGATAGACTTTGAAAATTTTCAATCAACACAAAGTGAGAATCGACTTCAATGGGCTTCAATGAATGTAATTCGACGATATCTGACAAAGTTAGATGCAAACTCATTCAAATATATGAGAAATGTTGAAATTCGACTTCAAATGAGGAAGATAAACTTTGAAAATTTTCAATTATTACAAAGTGACAGTTGACCTCAATGGGCTTCAATGGATGTTATTCGATGATATCTGACAAAGTTAGATGCAAACTCACTCAAATATATAAGAAATGTTGAAATTCGACTTCAAATGAGGAAGATAGACTTTGAAAATTTTCAATCAACACAAAGTGAGAATCGACTTCAATGGGCTTCAATGAATGTAAATCGACGATATCTGACAAAGTTAGATGCAAACTCATTCAAATATATGAGAAATGTTGAAATTCGACTTCAAATGAGGAAGATAGACTTTGAAAATTTTCAATAAACACAAAGTGACAATCGACCTCAATGTGCTTCAATGAATGTAAATCGACGATATCTGATAAAGTTAGATGCGAACTCATTCAAATATATGAGAAATGTTGAAATTCGACTTCAAATGAGGAAGATAGACTTTGAAAACTTTCAATCAACACAAAGTGAGAATCGACTTCAATGGGCTTCAATGAATGTAAATCGACGATATCTGACAAAGTTATATGCAAACTCATTCAAATATATGAGAAATGTTGAAATTCGACTTCAAATGAGGAAGATAGACTTTGAAAATTTTCAATCAACACAAAGTGAGAATCGACTTCAATGGGCTTCAATGAATGTAAATCGACGATATCTGACAAAGTTATATGCAAACTCATTCAAATATATGAGAAATGTTGAAATTCGACTTCAAATGAGGAAGATAGACTTTGAAAATTTTCAATCAACACAAAGTGAGAATCGACTTCAATGGCCTTCAATGAATGTAAATCGACGATATCTGACAAAGTTAGATGCAAATTCACTCAAATATTTCAGAAATGTTGGAATTCGACTTCAAGTTAGGAAGATAGACTTTGAAAATTTTTAATTATTACAAAGTGACAGTTGACCTCAATGGGCTTCAATGGATGTTATTCCATGATATCTGACTAAGTTAGATGCAAACTCACTCAAATATATAAGAAATGTTGGAATTCGACTTCAAATTAGGAAGATAGACTTTGAAAATTTTCAATTATTACAAAGCGACAGTTGACCTCAATGGGCTTCAATGGATGTTATTCGATGATATCTGACAAAGTTAGATGCAAACTCACTCAAATATTTAAGAAATGTTGGAATTCGACTTCAAGTTAGGAAGATAGACTTTGAAAATTTTTAATTATTACAAAGTGACAGTTGACCTCAATGGGCTTCAATGGATGTTATTCGATGATATCTGACTAAGTTAGATGCAAACTCACTCAAATATATAAGAAATGTTGGAATTCGACTTCAAATTAGGAAGATAGACTTTGAAAATTTTCAATTATTACAAAGTGACAGTTGACCTCAATGGGCTTCAATGGATATTATTCGATGATATCTGACAAAGTTAGATGCAAACTCACTCAAATATTTAAGAAATGTTGGAATTCGACTTCAAGTTAGGAAGATAGACTTTGAAAATTTTTAATTATTACAAAGTGACAGTTGACCTCAATGGGCTTCAATGGATGTTATTCGATGATATCTGACTAAGTTAGATGCAAACGCACTCAAATATATAAGAAATGTTGGAATTCGACTTCAAAGTAGGAAGATAGACTTTGAAAATTTTCAATTATTACAAAGTGACAGTTGACCTCAATGGGCTTCAATGGATATTATTCGATGATATCTGACAAAGTTAGATGCAAACTCACTCAAATATTTAAGAAATGTTGGAATTCGACTTCAAGTTAGGAAGATAGACTTTGAAAATTTTTAATTATTACAAAGTGACAGTTGACCTCAATGGGCTTCAATGGATGTTATTCGATGATATCTGACTAAGTTAGATGCAAACTCACTCAAATATATAAGAAATGTTGGAATTCGACTTCAAAGTAGGAAGATAGACTTTGAAAATTTTCAATTATTACAAAGTGACAGTTGACCTCAATGGGCTTCAATGGATGTTATTCGATGATATCAGACAAAGTTAGATGCAAACTCACTCAAATATATAAGAAATGTTGGAATTCGACTTCAAATTAGGAAGATAGACTTTGAAAATTTTCAATTATTACAAAGCGACAGTTGACCTCAATGGGCTTCAATGGATGTTATTCGATGATATCAGACAAAGTTAGATGCAAACTCACTCAAATATATAAGAAATGTTGGAATTCGACTTCAAATTAGGAAGATAGACTTTGAAAATTTTCAATTATTACAAAGCGACAGTTGACCTCAAAGGGCTTCAATGGATGTTATTCGATGATATCTGACAAAGTTATTCGCAAACTCACTCAAATATATGAGAAATGTTGAAATTCGACTTCAAATGAGGAAGATAGACTTTGAAAATTTTCAATCAACACAAAGTGAGAATCGACTTCAATGGGCTTCAATGAATGTAATTCGACGATATCTGACAAAGTTAGATGCAAACTCATTCAAATATATGAGAAATGTTGAAATTCGACTTCAAATGAGGAAGATAGACTTTGAAAACTTTCAATCAACACAAAGTGAGAATCGACTTCAATGGGCTTCAATGAATGTAAATCGACGATATCTGACAAAGTTATATGCAAACTCATTCAAATATATGAGAAATGTTGAAATTCGACTTCAAATGAGGAAGATAGACTTTGAAAATTTTCAATCAACACAAAGTGAGAATCGACTTCAATGGGCTTCAATGAATGTAAATCGACGATATCTGACAAAGTTATATGCAAACTCATTCAAATATATGAGAAATGTTGAAATTCGACTTCAAATGAGGAAGATAGACTTTGAAAATTTTCAATCAACACAAAGTGAGAATCGACTTCAATGGCCTTCAATGAATGTAAATCGACGATATCTGACAAAGTTAGATGCAAATTCACTCAAATATTTCAGAAATGTTGGAATTCGACTTCAAGTTAGGAAGATAGACTTTGAAAATTTTTAATTATTACAAAGTGACAGTTGACCTCAATGGGCTTCAATGGATGTTATTCCATGATATCTGACTAAGTTAGATGCAAACTCACTCAAATATATAAGAAATGTTGGAATTCGACTTCAAATTAGGAAGATAGACTTTGAAAATTTTCAATTATTACAAAGCGACAGTTGACCTCAATGGGCTTCAATGGATGTTATTCGATGATATCTGACAAAGTTAGATGCAAACTCTCTCAAATATTTAAGAAATGTTGGAATTCGACTTCAAGTTAGGAAGATAGACTTTGAAAATTTTTAATTATTACAAAGTGACAGTTGACCTCAATGGGCTTCAATGGATGTTATTCGATGATATCTGACTAAGTTAGATGCAAACTCACTCAAATATATAAGAAATGTTGGAATTCGACTTCAAATTAGGAAGATAGACTTTGAAAATTTTCAATTATTACAAAGTGACAGTTGACCTCAATGGGCTTCAATGGATATTATTCGATGATATCTGACAAAGTTAGATGCAAACTCACTCAAATATTTAAGAAATGTTGGAATTCGACTTCAAGTTAGGAAGATAAACTTTGAAAATTTTTAATTATTACAAAGTGACAGTTGACCTCAATGGGCTTCAATGGATGTTATTCGATGATATCTGACTAAGTTAGATGCAAACGCACTCAAATATATAAGAAATGTTGGAATTCGACTTCAAAGTAGGAAGATAGACTTTGAAAATTTTCAATTATTACAAAGTGACAGTTGACCTCAATGGGCTTCAATGGATATTATTCGATGATATCTGACAAAGTTAGATGCAAACTCACTCAAATATTTAAGAAATGTTGGAATTCGACTTCAAGTTAGGAAGATAAACTTTGAAAATTTTTAATTATTACAAAGTGACAGTTGACCTCAATGGGCTTCAATGGATGTTATTCGATGATATCTGACTAAGTTAGATGCAAACGCACTCAAATATATAAGAAATGTTGGAATTCGACTTCAAAGTAGGAAGATAGACTTTGAAAATTTTCAATTATTACAAAGTGACAGTTGACCTCAATGGGCTTCAATGGATATTATTCGATGATATCTGACAAAGTTAGATGCAAACTCACTCAAATATTTAGAAATGTTGGAATTCGACTTCAAGTTAGGAAGATAGACTTTGAAAATTTTCAATTATTACAAAGTGACAGTTGACCTCAATGGGCTTCAATCGATGTTATTCGATGATATCTGACAAAGTTATTCGCAAACTCACTCAAATATATGAGAAATGTTGGAATTCGACTTCAAGTTAGGAAGATAGACTTTGAAAATTTTCAATTATCACAAAGTGACAGATGACCTCAAAGGGCTTCAATGGATGTTATTCGATGATATCTGACAAAGTTATTCGCAAACTCACTCAAATATATGAGAAATGTTGGAATTCGACTTCAAGTTAGGAAGATAGACTTTGAAAATTTTCAATTATCACAAAGTGACAGATGACCTCAAAGGGCTTCAATGGATGTTATTCGATGATATCTGACAAAGTTATTCGCAAACTCACTCAAATATATGAGAAATGTTGAAATTCGACTTCAAATGAGGAAGATAGACTTTGAAAATTTTCAATCAACACAAAGTGAGAATCGACTTCAATGGGCTTCAATGAATGTAATTCGACGATATCTGACAAAGTTAGATGCAAACTCATTCAAATATATGAGAAATGTTGAAATTCGACTTCAAATGAGGAAGATAGACTTTGCAAATTTTCAATCAACACAAAGTGAGAATCGACTTCAATGGGCTTCAATGAATGTAAATCGACGATATCTGACAAAGTTAGATGCAAACTCATTCAAATATATGAGAAATGTTGAAATTCGACTTCAAATGAGGAAGATAGACTTTGCAAATTTTCAATCAACACAAAGTGAGAATCGACTTCAATGGGCTTCAATGAATGTAAATCGACGATATCTGACAAAGTTAGATGCAAACTCACTCAAATATATAAGAAATGTTGGAATTCGACTTCAAAGTAGGAAGATAGACTTTGAAAATTTTCAATTATCACAAAGTGACAGATGACCTCAAAGGGCTTCAATGGATGTTATTCGATGATATCTGACTAAGTTAGATGCAAACTCACTCAAATATATAAGAAATGTTGGAATTCGACTTCAAATTAGGAAGATAGACTTTGAAAATTTTCAATTATTACAAAGTGACAGTTGACCTCAATGGGCTTCAATCGATGTTATTCGATGATATCTGACAAAGTTATTCGCAAACTCACTCAAATATATGAGAAATGTTGAAATTCGACTTCAAATGAGGAAGATAGACTTTGAAAATTTTCAATCAACACAAAGTGAGAATCGACTTCAATGGGCTTCAATGAATGTAATTCGACGATATCTGACAAAGTTAGATGCAAACTCATTCAAATATATGAGAAATGTTGAAATTCGACTTCAAATGAGGAAGATAGACTTTGAAAATTCCAATTATTACAAAGTGACAGTTGACCTCAATGGGCTTCAATGGATGTTATTCGATGATATCTGACAAAGTTAGATGCAAACTCACTCAAATATATAAGAAATGTTGAAATTCGACTTCAAATGAGGAAGATAGACTTTGAAAATTTTCAATCAACACAAAGTGAGAATCGATTTCAATGGGCTTCAATGAATGTAAATCGACGATATCTGACAAAGTTATATGCAAACTCATTCAAATATATGAGAAATGTTGAAATTCGACTTCAAATGAGGAAGATAGACTTTGAAAATTTTCAATCAACACAAAGTGAGAGTCGACTTCAATGGCCTTCAATGAATGTAAATCGACGATATCTGACAAAGTTAGATGCAAACTCACTCAAATATATAAGAAATGTTGAAATTCGACTTCAAATGAGGAAGATAGACTTAGAAAATTTTCAATCAACACAAAGTGAGAATCGACTTCAATGGGCTTCAATGAATGTAAATCGACGATATCTGACAAAGTTAGATGCAAACTCATTCAAATATATGAGAAATGTTGAAATTCGACTTCAAATGAGGAAGATAGACTTTGAAAATTTTCAATAAACACAAAGTGACAATCGACCCCAATGGGCTTCAATGAATGTAAATCGACGATATCTGATAAAGTTAGATGCGAACTCATTCAAATATATGAGAAATGTTGAAATTCGACTTCAAATGAGGAAGATAGACTTCGAAAATTTTCAATCAACACAAAGTGAGAATCGACTTCAATGGGCTTCAATGAATGTAAATCGACGATATCTGACAAAGTTATATGCAAACTCATTCAAATATATGAGAAATGTTGAAATTCGACTTCAAATGAGGAAGATAGACTTTGAAAATTTTCAATCAACACAAAGTGAGAATCGACTTCAATGGCCTTCAATGAATGTAAATCGACGATATCTGACAAAGTTAGATGCAAACTCATTCAAATATATGAGAAATGTTGAAATTCGACTTCAAATGAGGAAGATAGACTTTGAAAATTTTCAATAAACACAAAGTGACAATCGACCCCAATGGGCTTCAATGAATGTAAATCGACGATATCTGATAAAGTTAGATGCGAACTCATTCAAATATATGAGAAATGTTGAAATTCGACTTCAAATGAGGAAGATAGACTTCGAAAATTTTCAATCAACACAAAGTGAGAATCGACTTCAATGGGCTTCAATGAATGTAAATCGACGATATCTGACAAAGTTAGATGCAAACTCATTCAAATATATGAGAAATGTTGAAATTCGACTTCAAATGGGGAAGATAGACTTTGAAAATTTTCAATCAACACAAAGTGAGAATCGACTTCAATCGGCTTCAATGAATGTAAATCGACGATATCTGACAAAGTTAGATGCAAACTCATTCAAATATATGAGAAATGTTAAAATTCGACTTCAAATGAGGAAGATAGACTTTGAAAATTTTCAATTATTACAAAGCGACAGTTGACCTCAATGGGCTTCAATGGATGTTATTCGATGATATCTGACAAAGTTAGATGCAAATTCACTCAAATATTTCAGAAATGTTGGAATTCGACTTCAAGTTAGGAAGATAGACTTTGAAAATTTTTAATTATTACAAAGTGACAGTTGACCTCAATGGGCTTCAATGGATGTTATTCCATGATATCTGACTAAGTTAGATGCAAACTCACTCAAATATATAAGAAATGTTGGAATTCGACTCCAAATTAGGAAGATAGACTTTGAAAATTTTCAATTATTACAAAGCGACAGTTGACCTCAATGGGCTTCAATGGATGTTATTCGAGGATATCTGACAAAGTTAGATGCAAACTCACTCAAATATTTAAGAAATGTTGGAATTCGACTTCAAGTTAGGAAGATAGACTTTGAAAATTTTTAATTATTACAAAGTGACAGTTGACCTCAATGGGCTTCAATGGATGTTATTCGATGATATCTGACTAAGTTAGATGCAAACTCACTCAAATATATAAGAAATGTTGGAATTCGACTTCAAATTAGGAAGATAGACTTTGAAAATTTTCAATTATTACAAAGTGACAGTTGACCTCAATGGGCTTCAATGGATATTATTCGATGATATCTGACAAAGTTAGATGCAAACTCACTCAAATATTTAAGAAATGTTGGAATTCGACTTCAAGTTAGGAAGATAGACTTTGAAAATTTTTAATTATTACAAAGTGACAGTTGACCTCAATGGGCTTCAATGGATGTTATTCGATGATATCTGACTAAGTTAGATGCAAACTCACTCAAATATATAAGAAATGTTGGAATTCGACTTCAAAGTAGGAAGATAGACTTTGAAAATTTTCAATTATTACAAAGTGACAGTTGACCTCAATGGGCTTCAATGGATATTATTCGATGATATCTGACAAAGTTAGATGCAAACTCACTCAAATATTTAAGAAATGTTGGAATTCGACTTCAAGTTAGGAAGATAGACTTTGAAAATTTTTAATTATTACAAAGTGACAGTTGACCTCAATGGGCTTCAATGGATGTTATTCGATGATATCTGACTAAGTTAGATGCAAACTCACTCAAATATATAAGAAATGTTGGAATTCGACTTCAAAGTAGGAAGATAGACTTTGAAAATTTTCAATTATTACAAAGTGACAGTTGACCTCAATGGGCTTCAATCGATGTTATTCGATGATATCTGACAAAGTTATTCGCAAACTCACTCAAATATATGAGAAATGTTGGAATTCGACTTCAAGTTAGGAAGATAGACTTTGAAAATTTTCAATTATCACAAAGTGACAGATGACCTCAAAGGGCTTCAATGGATGTTATTCGATGATATCTGACAAAGTTATTCGCAAACTCACTTAAATATATGAGAAATGTTGGAATTCGACTTCAAGTTAGGAAGATAGACTTTGAAAATTTTCAATTATCACAAAGTGACAGATGACCTCAAAGGGCTTCAATGGATGTTATTCGATGATATCTGACAAAGTTATTCGCAAACTCACTCAAATATATGAGAAATGTTGAAATTCGACTTCAAATGAGGAAGATAGACTTTGAAAATTTTCAATCAACACAAAGTGAGAATCGACTTCAATGGGCTTCAATGAATGTAATTCGACGATATCTGACAAAGTTAGATGCAAACTCATTCAAATATATGAGAAATGTTGAAATTCGACTTCAAATGAGGAAGATAGACTTTGCAAATTTTCAATCAACACAAAGTGAGAATCGACTTCAATGGGCTTCAATGAATGTAAATCGACGATATCTGACAAAGTTAGATGCAAACTCACTCAAATATATAAGAAATGTTGGAATTCGACTTCAAAGTAGGAAGATAGACTTTGAAAATTTTCAATTATCACAAAGTGACAGATGACCTCAAAGGGCTTCAATGGATGTTATTCGATGATATCTGACAAACTTAGATGCAAACTCACTCAAATATATAAGAAATGTTGGAATTCGACTTCAAATTAGGAAGATAGACTTTGAAAATTTTCAATTATTACAAAGTGACAGTTGACCTCAATGGGCTTCAATCGATGTTATTCGATGATATCTGACAAAGTTATTCGCAAACTCACTCAAATATATGAGAAATGTTGAAATTCGACTTCAAATGAGGAAGATAGACTTTGAAAATTTTCAATCAACACAAAGTGAGAATCGACTTCAATGGGCTTCAATGAATGTAATTCGACGATATCTGACAAAGTTAGATGCAAACTCATTCAAATATATGAGAAATGTTGAAATTCGACTTCAAATGAGGAAGATAGACTTTGAAAATTTTCAATTATTACAAAGTGACAGTTGACCTCAATGGGCTTCAATGGATGTTATTCGATGATATCTGACAAAGTTAGATGCAAACTCACTCAAATATATAAGAAATGTTGAAATTCGACTTCAAATGAGGAAGATAGACTTTGAAAATTTTCAATCAACACAAAGTGAGAATCGACTTCAATGGGCTTCAATGAATGTAAATCGACGATATCTGACAAAGTTAGATGCAAACTCATTCAAATATATGAGAAATGTTGAAATTCGACTTCAAATGAGGAAGATAGACTTTGAAAATTTTCAATAAACACAAAGTGACAATCGACCTCAATGGGCTTCAATGAATGTAAATCGACGATATCTGATAAAGTTAGATGCGAACTCATTCAAATATATGAGAAATGTTGAAATTCGACTTCAAATGAGGAAGATAGACTTTGAAAATTTTCAATCAACACAAAGTGAGAATCGACTTCAATGGGCTTCAATGAATGTAAATCGACGATATCTGACAAAGTTAGATGCAAACTCATTCAAATATATGAGAAATGTTGAAATTCGACTTCAAATGAGGAAGATAGACTTCGAAAATTTTCAATCAACACAAAGTGAGAATCGACTTCAATGGGCTTCAATGAATGTAAATCGACGATATCTGACAAAGTTATATGCAAACTCATTCAAATATATGAGAAATGTTGAAATTCGACTTCAAATGAGGAAGATAGACTTTGAAAATTTTCAATCAACACAAAGTGAGAATCGACTTCAATGGGCTTCAATGAATGTAAATCGACGATATCTGACAAAGTTATATGCAAACTCATTCAAATATATGAGAAATGTTGAAATTCGACTTCAAATGAGGAAGATAGACTTTGAAAATTTTCAATCAACACAAAGTGAGAATCGACTTCAATGGCCTTCAATGAATGTAAATCGACGATATCTGACAAAGTTAGATGCAAACTCACTCAAATATATAAGAAATGTTGAAATTCGACTTCAAATGAGGAAGATAGACTTAGAAAATTTTCAATCAACACAAAGTGAGAATCGACTTCAATGGGCTTCAATGAATGTAAATCGACGATATCTGACAAAGTTAGATGCAAACTCATTCAAATATATGAGAAATGTTGAAATTCGACTTCAAATGAGGAAGATAGACTTTGAAAATTTTCAATAAACACAAAGTGACAATCGACCCCAATGGGCTTCAATGAATGTAAATCGACGATATCTGATAAAGTTAGATGCGAACTCATTCAAATATATGAGAAATGTTGAAATTCGACTTCAAATGAGGAAGATAGACTTCGAAAATTTTCAATCAACACAAAGTGAGAATCGACTTCAATGGGCTTCAATGAATGTAAATCGACGATATCTGACAAAGTTAGATGCAAACTCATTCAAATATATGAGAAATGTTGAAATTCGACTTCAAATGAGGAAGATAGACTTTGAAAATTTTCAATCAACACAAAGTGAGAATCGACTTCAATGGGCTTCAATGAATGTAAATCGACGATATCTGACAAAGTTATATGCAAACTCATTCAAATATATGAGAAATGTTGAAATTCGACTTCAAATGAGGAAGATAGACTTTGAAAATTTTCAATCAACACAAAGTGAGAATCGACTTCAATCGGCTTCAATGAATGTAAATCGACGATATCTGACAAAGTTAGATGCAAACTCATTCAAATATATGAGAAATGTTGAAATTCGACTTCAAATGGGGAAGATAGACTTTGAAAATTTTCAATCAACACAAAGTGAGATTCGACTTCAATGGGCTTCAATGAATGTAAATCGACGATATCTGACAAAGTTAGATGCAAACTCATTCAAATATATGAGAAATGTTAAAATTCGACTTCAAATGAGGAAGATAGACTTTGAAAATTTTCAATTATTACAAAGCGACAGTTGACCTCAATGGGCTTCAATGGATGTTATTCGATGATATCTGACAAAGTTAGATGCAAATTCACTCAAATATTTCAGAAATGTTGGAATTCGACTTCAAGTTAGGAAGATAGACTTTGAAAATTTTTAATTATTACAAAGTGACGTTGACCTCAATGGGCTTCAATGGATGTTATTCCATGATATCTGACTAAGTTAGATGCAAACTCACTCAAATATATAAGAAATGTTGGAATTCGACTTCAAATTAGGAAGATAGACTTTGAAAATTTTCAATTATTACAAAGCGACAGTTGACCTCAATGGGCTTCAATGGATGTTATTCGATGATATCTGACAAAGTTAGATGCAAACTCACTCAAATATTTAAGAAATGTTGGAATTCGACTTCAAGTTAGGAAGATAGACTTTGAAAATTTTTAATTATTACAAAGTGACAGTTGACCTCAATGGGCTTCAATGGATGTTATTCGATGATATCTGACTAAGTTAGATGCAAACTCACTCAAATATATAAGAAATGTTGGAATTCGACTTCAAATTAGGAAGATAGACTTTGAAAATTTTCAATTATTACAAAGTGACAGTTGACCTCAATGGGCTTCAATGGATATTATTCGATGATATCTGACAAAGTTAGATGCAAACTCACTCAAATATTTAAGAAATGTTGGAATTCGACTTCAAGTTAGGAAGATAGACTTTGAAAATTTTTAATTATTACAAAGTGACAGTTGACCTCAATGGGCTTCAATGGATGTTATTCGATGATATCTGACTAAGTTAGATGCAAACTCACTCAAATATATAAGAAATGTTGGAATTCGACTTCAAAGTAGGAAGATAGACTTTGAAAATTTTCAATTATTACAAAGTGACAGTTGACCTCAATGGGCTTCAATGGATGTTATTCGATGATATCTGACAAAGTTATTCGCAAACTCACTCAAATATATGAGAAATGTTGGAATTCGACTTCAAGTTAGGAAGATAGACTTTGAAAATTTTCAATTATCACAAAGTGACAGATGACCTCAAAGGGCTTCAATGGATGTTATTCGATGATATCTGACAAACTTAGATGCAATCTCACTCAAATATATGAGAAATGTTGGAATTCGACTTCAAATTAGGAAGATAGACTTTGAAAATTTTCAATCAACACAAAGTGAGAATCGACTTCAATGGGCTTCAATGAATGTAATTCGACGATATCTGAGAAAGTTAGATGCAAACTCATTCAAATATATGAGAAATGTTGAAATTCGACTTCAAATGAGGAAGATAGACTTTGCAAATTTTCAATCAACACAAAGTGAGAATCGACTTCATTGGGCTTCAATGAATGTAAATCGACGATATCTGACAAAGTTAGATGCAAACTCACTCAAATATATAAGAAATGTTGGAATTCGACTTCAAATCAGGAAGATAGACTTTGAAAATTTTCAATTATTACAAAGTGACAGTTGACCTCAATGGGCTTCAATCGATGTTTTTCGATGATATATGACAAAGTTATTCGCAAACTCACTCAAATATATGAGAAATGTTGAAATTCGACTTCAAATAAGGAAGATAGACTTGGAAAATTTTCAATTAACACAAAGTGACAGTTGACCTCAATGGGCTTCAATGGATGTTATTCGATGATATCAGACAAAGTTAGATGCAAACTCACTCAAATATATAAGAAATGTTGGAATTCGACTTCAAATTAGGAAGATAGACTTTGAAAATTTTCAATTATTACAAAGCGACAGTTGACCTCAATGGGCTTCAATGGATGTTATTCGATGATATCAGACAAAGTTAGATGCAAACTCACTCAAATATATAAGAAATGTTGGAATTCGACTTCAAATTAGGAAGATAGACTTTGAAAATTTTCAATTATTACAAAGCGACAGTTGACCTCAATGGGCTTCAATGGATGTTATTCGATGATATCTCACTAAGTTAGATGCAAACTCACTCAAATATATAAGAAATGTTGGAATTCGACTTCAAAGTAGGAAGATAGACTTTGAAAATTTTCAATTATCACAAAGTGACAGATGACCTCAAAGGGCTTCAATGGATGTAATTCGATGATATCTGACAAACTTAGATGCAAACTCACTCAAATATATAAGAAATGTTGGAATTCGACTTCAAATTAGGAAGATAGACTTTGAAAATTTTCAATCAACACAAAGTGAGAATCGACTTCAATGGGCTTCAATGAATGTAAATCGACGATATCTGACAAAGTTAGATGCAAACTCACTCAAATATATAAGAAATGTTGGAATTCGACTTCAAATCAGGAAGATAGACTTTGAAAATTTTCAATTATTACAAAGTGACAGTTGACCTCAATGGGCTTCAATCGATGTTTTTCGATGATATATGACAAAGTTATTCGCAAAGTCACTCAAATATATGAGAAATGTTGAAATTCGACTTCAAATAAGGAAGATAGACTTGGAAAATTTTCAATTAACACAAAGTGACAGTTGACCTCAATGGGCTTCAATGGATGTTATTCGATGATATCAGACAAAGTTAGATGCAAACTCACTCAAATATATAAGAAATGTTGGAATTCGACTTCAAATTAGGAAGATAGACTTAGAAAATTTTCAATTATTACAAAGCGATAGTTGACCTCAATGGGCTTCAATGGATGTTATTCGATGATATCTGACAAAGTTAGATGCAAACTCACTCAAATATTTAAGAAATGTTGGAATTCGACTTCAAGTTAGGAAGATAGACTTTGAAAATTTTTAATTATTACAAAGTGACAGTTGACCTGAATGGGCTTCAATGGGCTTCAATGGATGTTATTCGATGATATCTGACTAAGTTAGATGCAAACTCACTCAAATATATAAGAAATGTTGGAATTCGACTTCAAATTAGGAAGATAGACTTTGAAAATTTTCAATCAACACAAAGTGAGAATCGACTTCAATGGGCTTCAATGAATGTAAATCGGCGATATCTGACAAAGTTAGATGCAAACTCACTCAAATATATAAGAAATGTTGGAATTCGACTTCAAATCAGGAAGATAGACTTTGAAAATTTTCAATTATTACAAAGTGACAGTTGACCTCAATGGGCTTCAATCGATGTTTTTCGATGATATATGACAAAGTTATTCGCAAACTCACTCAAATATATGAGAAATGTTGAAATTCGACTTCAAATAAGGAAGATAGACTTGGAAAATTTTCAATTAACACAAAGTGACAGTTGACCTCAATGGGCTTCAATGGATGTTATTCCATGATATCTGACTAAGTTAGATGCAAACTCACTCAAATATATAAGAAATGTTGGAATTCGACTTCAAATTAGGAAGATAGACTTTGAAAATTTTCAATTATTACAAAGCGACAGTTGACCTCAATGGGCTTCAATGGATGTTATTCGATGATATCTGACAAAGTTAGATGCAAACTCACTCAAATATTTAAGAAATGTTGGAATTCGACTTCAAGTTAGGAAGATAGACTTTGAAAATTTTTAATTATTACAAAGTGACAGTTGACCTCAATGGGCTTCAATGGATGTTATTCGATGATATCTGACTAAGTTAGATGCAAACTCACTCAAATATATAAGAAATGTTGGAATTCGACTTCAAATTAGGAAGATAGACTTTGAAAATTTTCAATTATTACAAAGTGACAGTTGACCTCAATGGGCTTCAATGGATATTATTCGATGATATCTGACAAAGTTAGATGCAAACTCACTCAAATATTTAAGAAATGTTGGAATTCGACTTCAAGTTAGGAAGATAGACTTTGAAAATTTTTAATTATTACAAAGTGACAGTTGACCTCAATGGGCTTCAATGGATGTTATTCGATGATATCTGACTAAGTTAGATGCAAACTCACTCAAATATATAAGAAATGTTGGAATTCGACTTCAAAGTAGGAAGATAGACTTTGAAAATTTTCAATTATTACAAAGTGACAGTTGACCTCAATGGGCTTCAATGGATGTTATTCGATGATATCTGACAAAGTTATTCGCAAACTCACTCAAATATATGAGAAATGTTGGAATTCGACTTCAAGTTAGGAAGATAGACTTTGAAAATTTTCAATTATCACAAAGTGACAGATGACCTCAAAGGGCTTCAATGGATGTTATTCGATGATATCTGACAAACTTAGATGCAATCTCACTCAAATATATGAGAAATGTTGGAATTCGACTTCAAATTAGGAAGATAGACTTTGAAAATTTTCAATCAACACAAAGTGAGAATCGACTTCAATGGGCTTCAATGAATGTAATTCGACGATATCTGAGAAAGTTAGATGCAAACTCATTCAAATATATGAGAAATGTTGAAATTCGACTTCAAATGAGGAAGATAGACTTTGCAAATTTTCAATCAACACAAAGTGAGAATCGACTTCATTGGGCTTCAATGAATGTAAATCGACGATATCTGACAAAGTTAGATGCAAACTCACTCAAATATATAAGAAATGTTGGAATTCGACTTCAAATCAGGAAGATAGACTTTGAAAATTTTCAATTATTACAAAGTGACAGTTGACCTCAATGGGCTTCAATCGATGTTTTTCGATGATATATGACAAAGTTATTCGCAAACTCACTCAAATATATGAGAAATGTTGAAATTCGACTTCAAATAAGGAAGATAGACTTGGAAAATTTTCAATTAACACAAAGTGACAGTTGACCTCAATGGGCTTCAATGGATGTTATTCGATGATATCAGACAAAGTTAGATGCAAACTCACTCAAATATATAAGAAATGTTGGAATTCGACTTCAAATTAGGAAGATAGACTTTGAAAATTTTCAATTATTACAAAGCGACAGTTGACCTCAATGGGCTTCAATGGATGTTATTCGATGATATCAGACAAAGTTAGATGCAAACTCACTCAAATATATAAGAAATGTTGGAATTCGACTTCAAATTAGGAAGATAGACTTTGAAAATTTTCAATTATTACAAAGCGACAGTTGACCTCAATGGGCTTCAATGGATGTTATTCGATGATATCTCACTAAGTTAGATGCAAACTCACTCAAATATATAAGAAATGTTGGAATTCGACTTCAAAGTAGGAAGATAGACTTTGAAAATTTTCAATTATCACAAAGTGACAGATGACCTCAAAGGGCTTCAATGGATGTTATTCGATGATATCTGACAAACTTAGATGCAAACTCACTCAAATATATAAGAAATGTTGGAATTCGACTTCAAATTAGGAAGATAGACTTTGAAAATTTTCAATCAACACAAAGTGAGAATCGACTTCAATGGGCTTCAATGAATGTAAATCGACGATATCTGACAAAGTTAGATGCAAACTCACTCAAATATATAAGAAATGTTGGAATTCGACTTCAAATCAGGAAGATAGACTTTGAAAATTTTCAATTATTACAAAGTGACAGTTGACCTCAATGGGCTTCAATCGATGTTTTTCGATGATATATGACAAAGTTATTCGCAAAGTCACTCAAATATATGAGAAATGTTGAAATTCGACTTCAAATAAGGAAGATAGACTTGGAAAATTTTCAATTAACACAAAGTGACAGTTGACCTCAATGGGCTTCAATGGATGTTATTCGATGATATCAGACAAAGTTAGATGCAAACTCACTCAAATATATAAGAAATGTTGGAATTCGACTTCAAATTAGGAAGATAGACTTAGAAAATTTTCAATTATTACAAAGCGATAGTTGACCTCAATGGGCTTCAATGGATGTTATTCGATGATATCTGACAAAGTTAGATGCAAACTCACTCAAATATTTAAGAAATGTTGGAATTCGACTTCAAGTTAGGAAGATAGACTTTGAAAATTTTTAATTATTACAAAGTGACAGTTGACCTGAATGGGCTTCAATGGGCTTCAATGGATGTTATTCGATGATATCTGACTAAGTTAGATGCAAACTCACTCAAATATATAAGAAATGTTGGAATTCGACTTCAAATTAGGAAGATAGACTTTGAAAATTTTCAATCAACACAAAGTGAGAATCGACTTCAATGGGCTTCAATGAATGTAAATCGGCGATATCTGACAAAGTTAGATGCAAACTCACTCAAATATATAAGAAATGTTGGAATTCGACTTCAAATCAGGAAGATAGACTTTGAAAATTTTCAATTATTACAAAGTGACAGTTGACCTCAATGGGCTTCAATCGATGTTTTTCGATGATATATGACAAAGTTATTCGCAAACTCACTCAAATATATGAGAAATGTTGAAATTCGACTTCAAATAAGGAAGATAGACTTGGAAAATTTTCAATTAACACAAAGTGACAGTTGACCTCAATGGGCTTCAATGGATGTTATTCGATGATATCAGACAAAGTTAGATGCAAACTCACTCAAATATATAAGAAATGTTGGAATTCGACTTCAAATTAGGAAGATAGACTTTGAAAATTTTCAATTATTACAAAGCGATAGTTGACCTCAATGGGCTTCAATGGATGTTATTCGATGATATCTGACAAAGTTAGATGCAAACTCACTCAAATATTTAAGAAATGTTGGAATTCGACTTCAAGTTAGGAAGATAGACTTTGAAAATTTTTAATTATTACAAAGTGACAGTTGACCTGAATGGGCTTCAATGGGCTTCAATGGATGTTATTCGATGATATCTGACTAAGTTAGATGCAAACTCACTCAAATATATAAGAAATGTTGGAATTCGACTTCAAATTAGGAAGATAGACTTTGAAAATTTTCAATCAACACAAAGTGAGAATCGACTTCAATGGGCTTCAATGAATGTAAATCGACGATATCTGACAAAGTTAGATGCAAACTCATTCAAATATATGAGAAATGTTGAAATTCGACTTCAAATGGGGAAGATAGACTTTGAAAATTTTCAATCAACACAAAGTGAGAATCGACTTCAATGGGCTTCAATGAATGTAAATCGACGATATCTGACAAAGTTAGATGCAAACTCATTCAAATATATGAGAAATGTTGAAATTCGACTTCAAATGAGGAAGATAGACTTTGAAAATTTTCAATCAACACAAAGTGAGAATCGACTTCAATGGGCTTCAATGAATGTAATTCGACGATATCTGACAAAGTTAGATGCAAACTCATTCAAATATATGAGAAATGTTGAAATTCGACTTCAAATGAGGAAGATAGACTTTGAAAATTTTCAATCAACACAAAGTGAGAATCGACTTCAATGGGCTTCAATGAATGTAAATCGACGATATTTGACAAAGTTAGATGCAAACTCACTCAAATATATAAGAAATGTTGGAATTTGACTTCAAATTAGGAAGATAGACTTTGAAAATTTTCAATTATTACAAAGTGACAGTAGACCTCAATGGGCATCAATGGATGTTATTCGATGATATCTGACAAAGTTAGATGCAAACTCACTCAAATATATAAGAAATGTTGGAATTCGACTTCAAATTAGGAAGATAGACTTTGAAAATTTTCAATTATTACAAAGCGACAGTTGACCTCAATGGGCTTCAATGGATGTTATTCGATGATATCTGACAAAGTTAGATGCAAACTCACTCAAATATATAAGAAATGTTGGAATTCGACTTCAAATCAGGAAGATAGACTTTGAAAATTTTCAATTATTACAAAGTGACAGTTGACCTCAATGGGCTTCAATCGATGTTTTTCGATGATATATGACAAACTTAGATGCAATCACTCAAATATATAAGAAACGTTGGAATTCGACTTCAAATTAGGAAGATAGACTTTGAAAATTTTCAATTATTACAAAGTGACAGTTGACCTCAATGGGCTTCAATCGATGTTATTCGATGATATCTGACAAACTTAGATGCAATCACTCAAATATATAAGAAACGTTGGAATTCGACTTCAAATTAGGAAGATAGACTTTGAAAATTTTCAATTATTACAAAGTGACAGTTGACCTCAATGGGCTTCAATCGATGTTATTCGATGATATCTGACAAAGTTATTCGCAAACTCACTCAAATATATGAGAAATGTTGAAATTCGACTTCAAATTAGGAAGATAGACTTTGAAAATTTTCAATTATTACAAAGTGACAGTTGACCTCAATGGGCTTCAATCTATGTTTTTCGATGATATATGACAAAGTTATTCGCAAACTCACTCAAATATATGAGAAATGTTGAAATTCGACTTCAAATAAGGAAGATAGACTTGGAAAATTTTCAATTATCACAAAGTGACAGTTGACCTCAATGGGCTTCAATGGATGTTATTCGATGATATCAGACAAAGTTAGATGCAAACTCACTCAAATATATAAGAAATGTGGGAATTCGACTTCAAATTAGGAAGATAGACTTTGAAAATTTTCAATTATTACAAAGTGACAGTTGACCTCAATGGGCTTCAATGGATGTTATTCGATGATATCTGACTAAGTTAGATGCAAACTCACTCAAATATATAAGAAATGTTGGAATTCGACTTCAAATTAGGAAGATAGACTTTGAAAATTTTCAATCAACACAAAGTGAGAATCGACTTCAATGGGCTTCAATGAATGTAAATCGACGATATCTGACAAAGTTAGATGCAAACTCATTCAAATATATGAGAAATGTTGAAATTCGACTTCAAATGGGGAAGATAGACTTTGAAAATTTTCAATCAACACAAAGTGAGAATCGACTTCAATGGGCTTCAATGAATGTAAATCGACGATATCTGACAAAGTTAGATGCAAACTCATTCAAATATATGAGAAATGTTGAAATTCGACTTCAAATGAGGAAGATAGACTTTGAAAATTTTCAATCAACACAAAGTGAGAATCGACTTCAATGGGCTTCAATGAATGTAAATCGACGATATCTAACATTATATGCAAACTCCTTCAATTATATGAGAAATGTTGAAATTCGACTTCAAATGAGGAAGATAGACTTTGAAAATTTTCAATCAACACAAAGTGAGAATCGACTTCAATGGGCTTCAATGAATGTAATTCGACGATATCTGACAAAGTTAGATGCAAACTCATTCAAATATATGAGAAATGTTGAAATTCGACTTCAAATGAGGAAGATAGACTTTGAAAATTTTCAATCAACACAAAGTGAGAATCGACTTCAATGGGCTTCAATGAATGTAAATCGACGATATCTGACAAAGTCAGATGCAAACTCACTCAAATATATAAGAAATGTTGGAATTCGACTTCAAATTAGGAAGATAGACTTTGAAAATTTTCAATTATTACAAAGTGACAGTAGACCTCAATGGGCATCAATGGATGTTATTCGATGATATCTGACAAAGTTAGATGCAAACTCACTCAAATATATAAGAAATGTTGGAATTCGACTTCAAATGAGGAAGATAGACTTTGAAAATTTTCAATCAACACAAAGTGAGAATCGACTTCAATGGGCTTCAATGAATGTAAATCGACGATATCTGACAAAGTTATATGCAAACTCATTCAAATATATGAGAAATGTTGAAATTCGACTTCAAATGAGGAAGATAGACTTTGAAAATTTTCAATCAACACAAAGTGAGAATCGACTTCAATGGGCTTCAATGAATGTAAATCGACGATATCTGACAAAGTTAGATGCAAACTCATTCAAATATATGAGAAATGTTGAAATTCGACTTCAAATGGGGAAGATAGACTTTGAAAATTTTCAATCAACACAAAGTGAGAATCGACTTCAATGGGCTTCAATGAATGTAAATCGACGATATCTGACAAAGTTAGATGCAAACTCATTCAAATATATGAGAAATGTTAAAATTCGACTTCAAATGAGGAAGATAGACTTTGAAAATTTTCAATTATTACAAAGCGACAGTTGACCTCAATGGGCTTCAATGGATGTTATTCGATGATATCTGACAAAGTTAGATGCAAACTCACTCAAATATTTAAGAAATGTTGGAATTCGACTTCAAGTTAGGAAGATAGACTTTGAAAATTTTTAATTATTACAAAGTGACAGTTGACCTCAATGGGCTTCAATGGATGTTATTCGATGATATCTGACTAAGTTAGATGCAAACTCACTCAAATATATAAGAAATGTTGGAATTCGACTTCAAATTAGGAAGATAGACTTTGAAAATTTTCAATTATTACAAAGTGACAGTTGACCTCAATGGGCTTCAATGGATATTATTCGATGATATCTGACAAAGTTAGATGCAAACTCACTCAAATATTTAAGAAATGTTGGAATTCGACTTCAAGTTAGGAAGATAGACTTTGAAAATTTTTAATTATTACAAAGTGACAGTTGACCTCAATGGGCTTCAATGGATGTTATTCGATGATATCTGACTAAGTTAGATGCAAACTCACTCAAATATTTAAGAAATGTTGGAATTCGACTTCAAGTTAGGAAGATAGACTTTGAAAATTTTTAATTATTACAAAGTGACAGTTGACCTCAATGGGCTTCAATGGATGTTATTCGATGATATCTGACTAAGTTAGATGCAAACTCACTCAAATATATAAGAAATGTTGGAATTCGACTTCAAAGTAGGAAGATAGACTTTGAAAATTTTCAATTATTACAAAGTGACAGTTGACCTCAATGGGCTTCAATCGATGTTATTCGATGATATCTGACAAAGTTATTCGCAAACTCACTCAAATATATCAGAAATGTTGGAATTCGACTTCAAGTTAGGAAGATAGACTTTGAAAATTTTCAATTATTACAAAGCGACAGTTGACCTCAATGGGCTTCAATGGATGTTATTCGATGATATCTGACTAAGTTAGATGCAAACTCACTCAAATATATAAGAAATGTTGGAATTCGACTTCAAATTAGGAAGATAGACTTTGAAAATTTTCAATTATTACAAAGTGACAGTTGACCTCAATGGGCTTCAATCGATGTTATTCGATGATATCTGACAAAGTTATTCGCAAACTCACTCAAATATATCAGAAATGTTGGAATTCGACTTCAAGTTAGGAAGATAGACTTTGAAAATTTTCAATTATTACAAAGCGACAGTTGACCTCAATGGGCTTCAATGGATGTTATTCGATGATATCTGACAAAGTTAGATGCAAACTCACTCAAATATTTAAGAAATATTGGAATTCGACTTCAAGTTAGGAGGATAGACTTTGAAAATTTTTAATTATTACAAAGTGACAGTTGACCTCAATGGGCTTCAATGGATGTTATTCGATGATATCTGACAAAGTTAGATGCAAACTCACTCAAATATTTAAGAAATATTGGAATTCGACTTCAAGTTAGGAGGATAGACTTTGAAAATTTTCAATTATTACAAAGTGACAGTTGACCTCAATGGGCTTCAATCGATGTTATTCGATGATATCTGACAAAGTTATTCGCAAACTCACTCAAATATATCAGAAATGTTGGAATTCGACTTCAAGTTAGGAAGATAGACTTTGAAAATTTTCAATTATCACAAAGTGACAGATGACCTCAAAGGGCTTCAATGGATGTTATTCGATGATATCTGACAAACTTAGATGCAATCTCACTCAAATATATGAGAAATGTTGGAATTCGACTTCAAATTAGGAAGATAGACTTTGAAAATTTTCAATCAACACAAAGTGAGAATCGACTTCAATGGGCTTCAATGAATGTAATTCGACGATATCTGAGAAAGTTAGATGCAAACTCATTCAAATATATGAGAAATGTTGAAATTCGACTTCAAATGAGGAAGATAGACTTTGCAAATTTTCAATCAACACAAAGTGAGAATCGACTTCATTGGGCTTCAATGAATGTAAATCGACTATATCTGACAAAGTTAGATGCAAACTCACTCAAATATATAAGAAATGTTGGAATTCGACTTCAAATCAGGAAGATAGACTTTGAAAATTTTCAATTATTACAAAGTGACAGTTGACCTCAATGGGCTTCAATCGATGTTTTTCGATGATATATGACAAAGTTATTCGCAAACTCACTCAAATATATGAGAAATGTTGAAATTCGACTTCAAATAAGGAAGATAGACTTGGAAAATTTTCAATTAACACAAAGTGACAGTTGACCTCAATGGGCTTCAATGGATGTTATTCGATGATATCAGACAAAGTTAGATGCAAACTCACTCAAATATATAAGAAATGTTGGAATTCGACTTCAAATTAGGAAGATAGACTTTGAAAATTTTCAATTATTACAAAGCGACAGTTGACCTCAATGGGCTTCAATGGATGTTATTCGATGATATCAGACAAAGTTAGATGCAAACTCACTCAAATATATAAGAAATGTTGGAATTCGACTTCAAATTAGGAAGATAGACTTTGAAAATTTTCAATTATTACAAAGCGACAGTTGACCTCAATGGGCTTCAATGGATGTTATTCGATGATATCTCACTAAGTTAGATGCAAACTCACTCAAATATATAAGAAATGTTGGAATTCGACTTCAAAGTAGGAAGATAGACTTTGAAAATTTTCAATTATCACAAAGTGACAGATGACCTCAAAGGGCTTCAATGGATGTTATTCGATGATATCTGACAAACTTAGATGCAAACTCACTCAAATATATAAGGAATGTTGGAATTCGACTTCAAATTAGGAAGATAGACTTTGAAAATTTTCAATCAACACAAAGTGAGAATCGACTTCAATGGGCTTCAATGAATGTAAATCGACGATATCTGACAAAGTTGGATGCAAACTCACTCAAATATATAAGAAATGTTGGAATTCGACTTCAAATCAGGAAGATAGACTTTGAAAATTTTCAATTATTACAAAGTGACAGTTGACCTCAATGGGCTTCAATCGATGTTTTTCGATGATATATGACAAAGTTATTCGCAAAGTCACTCAAATATATGAGAAATGTTGAAATTCGACTTCAAATAAGGAAGATAGACTTGGAAAATTTTCAATTAACACAAAGTGACAGTTGACCTCAATGGGCTTCAATGGATGTTATTCGATGATATCAGACAAAGTTAGATGCAAACTCACTCAAATATATAAGAAATGTTGGAATTCGACTTCAAATTAGGAAGATAGACTTAGAAAATTTTCAATTATTACAAAGCGATAGTTGACCTCAATGGGCTTCAATGGATGTTATTCGATGATATCTGACAAAGTTAGATGCAAACTCACTCAAATATTTAAGAAATGTTGGAATTCGACTTCAAGTTAGGAAGATAGACTTTGAAAATTTTTAATTATTACAAAGTGACAGTTGACCTGAATGGGCTTCAATGGGCTTCAATGGATGTTATTCGATGATATCTGACTAAGTTAGATGCAAACTCACTCAAATATATAAGAAATGTTGGAATTCGACTTCAAGTTAGGAAGATAGACTTTGAAAATTTTCAATCAACACAAAGTGAGAATCGACTTCAATGGGCTTCAATGAATGTAAATCGGCGATATCTGACAAAGTTAGATGCAAACTCACTCAAATATATAAGAAATGTTGGAATTCGACTTCAAATCAGGAAGATAGACTTTGAAAATTTTCAATTATTACAAAGTGACAGTTGACCTCAATGGGCTTCAATCGATGTTTTTCGATGATATATGACAAAGTTATTCGCAAACTCACTCAAATATATGAGAAATGTTGAAATTCGACTTCAAATAAGGAAGATAGACTTGGAAAATTTTCAATTAACACAAAGTGACAGTTGACCTCAATGGGCTTCAATGGATGTTATTCGATGATATCAGACAAAGTTAGATGCAAACTCACTCAAATATATAAGAAATGTTGGAATTCGACTTCAAATTAGGAAGATAGACTTTGAAAATTTTCAATTATTACAAAGCGATAGTTGACCTCAATGGGCTTCAATGGATGTTATTCGATGATATCTGACAAAGTTAGATGCAAACTCACTCAAATATTTAAGAAATGTTGGAATTCGACTTCAAGTTAGGAAGATAGACTTTGAAAATTTTTAATTATTACAAAGTGACAGTTGACCTGAATGGGCTTCAATGGGCTTCAATGGATGTTATTCGATGATATCTGACTAAGTTAGATGCAAACTCACTCAAATATATAAGAAATGTTGGAATTCGACTTCAAATTAGGAAGATAGACTTTGAAAATTTTCAATCAACACAAAGTGAGAATCGACTTCAATGGGCTTCAATGAATGTAAATCGACGATATCTGACAAAGTTAGATGCAAACTCATTCAAATATATGAGAAATGTTGAAATTCGACTTCAAATGGGGAAGATAGACTTTGAAAATTTTCAATCAACACAAAGTGAGAATCGACTTCAATGGGCTTCAATGAATGTAAATCGACGATATCTGACAAAGTTAGATGCAAACTCATTCAAATATATGAGAAATGTTGAAATTCGACTTCAAATGAGGAAGATAGACTTTGAAAATTTTCAATCAACACAAAGTGAGAATCGACTTCAATGGGCTTCAATGAATGTAATTCGACGATATCTGACAAAGTTAGATGCAAACTCATTCAAATATATGAGAAATGTTGAAATTCGACTTCAAATGAGGAAGATAGACTTTGAAAATTTTCAATCAACACAAAGTGAGAATCGACTTCAATGGGCTTCAATGAATGTAAATCGACGATATTTGACAAAGTTAGATGCAAACTCACTCAAATATATAAGAAATGTTGGAATTCGACTTCAAATTAGGAAGATAGACTTTGAAAATTTTCAATTATTACAAAGTGACAGTAGACCTCAATGGGCATCAATGGATGTTATTCGATGATATCTGACAAAGTTAGATGCAAACTCACTCAAATATATAAGAAATGTTGGAATTCGACTTCAAATTAGGAAGATAGACTTTGAAAATTTTCAATTATTACAAAGCGACAGTTGACCTCAATGGGCTTCAATGGATGTTATTCGATGATATCTGACAAAGTTAGATGCAAACTCACTCAAATATATAAGAAATGTTGGAATTCGACTTCAAATCAGGAAGATAGACTTTGAAAATTTTCAATTATTACAAAGTGACAGTTGACCTCAATGGGCTTCAATCGATGTTTTTCGATGATATATGACAAACTTAGATGCAATCACTCAAATATATAAGAAACGTTGGAATTCGACTTCAAATTAGGAAGATAGACTTTGAAAATTTTCAATTATTACAAAGTGACAGTTGACCTCAATGGGCTTCAATCGATGTTATTCGATGATATCTGACAAACTTAGATGCAATCACTCAAATATATAAGAAACGTTGGAATTCGACTTCAAATTAGGAAGATAGACTTTGAAAATTTTCAATTATTACAAAGTGACAGTTGACCTCAATGGGCTTCAATCGATGTTATTCGATGATATCTGACAAAGTTATTCGCAAACTCACTCAAATATATGAGAAATGTTGAAATTCGACTTCAAATTAGGAAGATAGACTTTGAAAATTTTCAATTATTACAAAGTGACAGTTGACCTCAATGGGCTTCAATCTATGTTTTTCGATGATATATGACAAAGTTATTCGCAAACTCACTCAAATATATGAGAAATGTTGAAATTCGACTTCAAATAAGGAAGATAGACTTGGAAAATTTTCAATTATCACAAAGTGACAGTTGACCTCAATGGGCTTCAATGGATGTTATTCGATGATATCAGACAAAGTTAGATGCAAACTCACTCAAATATATAAGAAATGTGGGAATTCGACTTCAAATTAGGAAGATAGACTTTGAAAATTTTCAATTATTACAAAGTGACAGTTGACCTCAATGGGCTTCAATGGATGTTATTCGATGATATCTGACTAAGTTAGATGCAAACTCACTCAAATATATAAGAAATGTTGGAATTCGACTTCAAATTAGGAAGATAGACTTTGAAAATTTTCAATCAACACAAAGTGAGAATCGACTTCAATGGGCTTCAATGAATGTAAATCGACGATATCTGACAAAGTTAGATGCAAACTCATTCAAATATATGAGAAATGTTGAAATTCGACTTCAAATGGGGAAGATAGACTTTGAAAATTTTCAATCAACACAAAGTGAGAATCGACTTCAATGGGCTTCAATGAATGTAAATCGACGATATCTGACAAAGTTAGATGCAAACTCATTCAAATATATGAGAAATGTTGAAATTCGACTTCAAATGAGGAAGATAGACTTTGAAAATTTTCAATCAACACAAAGTGAGAATCGACTTCAATGGGCTTCAATGAATGTAAATCGACGATATCTAACATTATATGCAAACTCCTTCAATTATATGAGAAATGTTGAAATTCGACTTCAAATGAGGAAGATAGACTTTGAAAATTTTCAATCAACACAAAGTGAGAATCGACTTCAATGGGCTTCAATGAATGTAAATCGACGATATCTGACAAAGTCAGATGCAAACTCACTCAAATATATAAGAAATGTTGGAATTCGACTTCAAATTAGGAAGATAGACTTTGAAAATTTTCAATTATTACAAAGTGACAGTAGACCTCAATGGGCATCAATGGATGTTATTCGATGATATCTGACAAAGTTAGATGCAAACTCACTCAAATATATAAGAAATGTTGGAATTCGACTTCAAATGAGGAAGATAGACTTTGAAAATTTTCAATCAACACAAAGTGAGAATCGACTTCAATGGGCTTCAATGAATGTAAATCGACGATATCTGACAAAGTTATATGCAAACTCATTCAAATATATGAGAAATGTTGAAATTCGACTTCAAATGAGGAAGATAGACTTTGAAAATTTTCAATCAACACAAAGTGAGAATCGACTTCAATGGGCTTCAATGAATGTAAATCGACGATATCTGACAAAGTTAGATGCAAACTCATTCAAATATATGAGAAATGTTGAAATTCGACTTCAAATGGGGAAGATAGACTTTGAAAATTTTCAATCAACACAAAGTGAGAATCGACTTCAATGGGCTTCAATGAATGTAAATCGACGATATCTGACAAAGTTAGATGCAAACTCATTCAAATATATGAGAAATGTTAAAATTCGACTTCAAATGAGGAAGATAGACTTTGAAAATTTTCAATTATTACAAAGCGACAGTTGACCTCAATGGGCTTCAATGGATGTTATTCGATGATATCTGACAAAGTTAGATGCAAACTCACTCAAATATTTAAGAAATGTTGGAATTCGACTTCAAGTTAGGAAGATAGACTTTGAAAATTTTTAATTATTACAAAGTGACAGTTGACCTCAATGGGCTTCAATGGATGTTATTCGATGATATCTGACTAAGTTAGATGCAAACTCACTCAAATATATAAGAAATGTTGGAATTCGACTTCAAATTAGGAAGATAGACTTTGAAAATTTTCAATTATTACAAAGTGACAGTTGACCTCAATGGGCTTCAATGGATATTATTCGATGATATCTGACAAAGTTAGATGCAAACTCACTCAAATATTTAAGAAATGTTGGAATTCGACTTCAAGTTAGGAAGATAGACTTTGAAAATTTTTAATTATTACAAAGTGACAGTTGACCTCAATGGGCTTCAATGGATGTTATTCGATGATATCTGACTAAGTTAGATGCAAACTCACTCAAATATTTAAGAAATGTTGGAATTCGACTTCAAGTTAGGAAGATAGACTTTGAAAATTTTTAATTATTACAAAGTGACAGTTGACCTCAATGGGCTTCAATGGATGTTATTCGATGATATCTGACTAAGTTAGATGCAAACTCACTCAAATATATAAGAAATGTTGGAATTCGACTTCAAAGTAGGAAGATAGACTTTGAAAATTTTCAATTATTACAAAGTGACAGTTGACCTCAATGGGCTTCAATCGATGTTATTCGATGATATCTGACAAAGTTATTCGCAAACTCACTCAAATATATCAGAAATGTTGGAATTCGACTTCAAGTTAGGAAGATAGACTTTGAAAATTTTCAATTATTACAAAGCGACAGTTGACCTCAATGGGCTTCAATGGATGTTATTCGATGATATCTGACTAAGTTAGATGCAAACTCACTCAAATATATAAGAAATGTTGGAATTCGACTTCAAATTAGGAAGATAGACTTTGAAAATTTTCAATTATTACAAAGTGACAGTTGACCTCAATGGGCTTCAATCGATGTTATTCGATGATATCTGACAAAGTTATTCGCAAACTCACTCAAATATATCAGAAATGTTGGAATTCGACTTCAAGTTAGGAAGATAGACTTTGAAAATTTTCAATTATTACAAAGCGACAGTTGACCTCAATGGGCTTCAATGGATGTTATTCGATGATATCTGACAAAGTTAGATGCAAACTCACTCAAATATTTAAGAAATATTGGAATTCGACTTCAAGTTAGGAGGATAGACTTTGAAAATTTTTAATTATTACAAAGTGACAGTTGACCTCAATGGGCTTCAATGGATGTTATTCGATGATATCTGACTAAGTTAGATGCAAACTCACTCAAATATATAAGAAATGTTGGAATTCGGCTTCAAATTAGGAAGATAGACTTTGAAAATTTTCAATTATTACAAAGTGACAGTTGACCTCAATGGGCTTCAATAGATGTTATTCGATGATATCTGACAAAGTTAGATGCAAACTCACTCAAATATATAAGAAATGTTGGAATTCGACTTCAAATCAGGAAGATAGACTTTGAAAATTTTCAATTATTACAAAGTGACAGTTGACCTCAATGGGCTTCAATCGATGTTTTTCGATGATATATGACAAAGTTATTCGCAAACTCACTCAAATATATGAGAAATGTTGAAATTCGACTTCAAATAAGGAAGATAGACTTGGAAAATTTTCAATTAACACAAAGTGACAGTTGACCTCAATGGGCTTCAATGGATGTTATTCGATGATATCAGACAAAGTTAGAAGCAAACTCAATCAAATATATAAGAAATGTTGGAATTCGACTTCAAATTAGGAAGATAGACTTTGAAAATTTTCAATTATTACAAAGCGACAGTTGACCTCAATGGGCTTCAATGGATGTTATTCGATGATATCTGACAAAGTTATTCGCAAACTCACTCAAATATATGAGAAATGTTGGAATTCGACTTCAAGTTAGGAAGATAGACTTTGAAAATTTTCAATTATCACAAAGTGACAGATGACCTCAAAGGGCTTCAATGGATGTTATTCGATGATATCTGACAAACTTAGATGCAATCACTCAAATATATAAGAAATGTTGGAATTCGACTTCAAATTAGGAAGATAGACTTTGAAAATTTTCAATTATTACAAAGTGACAGTTGACCTCAATGGGCTTCAATCGATGTTATTCGATGATATCTGACAAAGTTATTCGCAAACTCACTCAAATATATGAGAAATGTTGAAATTCGACTTCAAATTAGGAAGATAGACTTTGAAAATTTTCAATTATTACAAAGTGACAGTTGACCTCAATGGGATTCAATCGATGTTTTTCGATGATATATGACAAAGTTATTCGCAAACTCACTCAAATATATGAGAAATGTTGAAATTCGACTTCAAATAAGGAAGATAGACTTGGAAAATTTTCAATTATCACAAAGTGACAGTTGACCTCAATGGGCTTCAATGGATGTTATTCGATGATATCAGACAAAGTTAGATGCAAACTCACTCAAATATATAAGAAATGTGGGAATTCGACTTCAAATTAGGAAGATAGACTTTGAAAATTTTCAATTATTACAAAGTGACAGTTGACCTCAATGGGCTTCAATGGATGTTATTAGATGATATCTGACAAAGTAAGATGCAAACTCACTCAAATATATAAGAAATGTTGGAATTCGACTTCAAATCAGGAAGTTAGACTTGGAAAATTTTCAATTAACACAAAGTGACAGTTGACCTCAATAGGCTTCAATGGATGTTATTCGATGATATCAGACAAAGTTAGATGCAAACTCACTCAAATATATAAGAAATGTTGGAATTCGACTTCAAATAAGGAAGATAGACTTGGAAAATTTTCAATTATTACAAAGTGACAGTTGACCTCAATGGGCTTCAATCGATGTTTTTCGATGATATATGACAAAGTTATTCGCAAACTCACTCAAATATATGAGAAATGTTGAAATTCGACTTCAAATAAGGAAGATAGACTTGGAAAATTTTCAATTATCACAAAGTGACAGTTGACCTCAATGGGCTTCAATGGATGTTATTCGATGATATCAGACAAAGTTAGATGCAAACTCACTCAAATATATAAGAAATGTGGGAATTCGACTTCAAATTAGGAAGATAGACTTTGAAAATTTTCAATTATTACAAAGTGACAGTTGACCTCAATGGGCTTCAATCGATGTTTTTCTATGATATATGACAAAGTTATTCGCAAACTCACTTATATATATGAGAAATGTTGAAATTCGACTTCAAATAAGGAAGATAGACTTGGAAAATTTTCAATTAACACAAAGTGACAGTTGACCTCAATAGGCTTCAATGGATGTTATTCGATGATATCAGACAAAGTTAGATGCAAACTCACTCAAATATATAAGAAATATTGGAATTCGACTTCAAATAAGGAAGATAGACTTGGAAAATTTTCAATTATTACAAAGTGACAGTTGACCTCAATGGGCTTCAATCGATGTTTTTCGATGATATATGACAAAGTTACATGCAAACTCACTCAAATATAAAAGAAATGTTGGAATTCGACTTCAAATCAGGAAGATAGACTTTGAAAATTTTCAATTATTACAAAGTGACAGTTGACCTCAATGGGCTTCAATCGATGTTTTTCGATGATATATGACAAGTTATTCGCAAACTCACTCAAATATATGAGAAATGTTGAAATTCGATTTCAAATAAGGAAGATAGACTTGGAAAATTTTCAATTAACACAAAGTGACAGTTGACCTCAATGGGCTTCAATGGATGTTATTCGATGATATCTGACTAAGTTAGATGCAAACTCACTCAAATATATAAAAAATGTTGGAATTCGACTTCAAATTAGGAAGATAGACTTTGAAAATTTTCAATTATTACAAAGTGACAATTGACCTCAATGGGCTTCAATGGATGTTATTAGATGATATCTGACAAAGTAAGATGCAAACTCACTCAAATATATAAGAAATGTTGGAATTCGACTTCAAATCAGGAAGATAGACTTTGAAAATTTTCAATTATTACAAAGTGACAGTTGACCTCAATGGGCTTCAATCGATGTTTTTCGATGATATATGACAAAGTTACATGCAAACTCACTCAAATATATAAGAAATGTTGGAATTCGACTTCAAATTAGGAAGATTGACTTTGAAAATTTTCAATTATTACAAAGTGACAGTTGACCTCAATGGGCTTCAATGGATGTTATTCGATGATATCTGACAAAGTTAGATGCAAACTCACTCAAATATAAAAGAAATGTTGGAATTCGACTTCAAATCAGGAAGATAGACTTTGAAAATTTTCAATTATTACAAAGTGACAGTTGACCTCAATGGGCTTCAATCGATGTTTTTCGATGATATATGACAAAGTTATTCGCAAACTCACTCAAATATATGAGAAATGTTGAAATTCGATTTCAAATAAGGAAGATAGACTTGGAAAATTTTCAATTAACACAAAGTGACAGTTGACCTCAATGGGCTTCAATGGATGTTATTCGATGATATCTGACAAAGTTAGATGCAAACTCACTCAAATATATAAGAAATGTTGGAATTCGACTTCAAATCAGGAAGATAGACTTTGAAAATTTTCAATTATTACAAAGTGACAGTTGACCTCAATGGGCTTCAATCGATGTTTTTCGATGATATATGACAAAGTTATTCGCAAACTCACTCAAATATATGAGAAATGTTGAAATTCGACTTCAAATAAGGTAGATAGACTTTGAAAATTTTCAATAAACACAAAGTGACAATCGACCTCAATGGGCTTCAATGAATGTAAATCGACGATATCTGACAAAGTTAGATGCAAACTCATTCAAATATATGAGAAATGTTGAAATTCGACTTCAAATGGGGAAGATAGACTTTGAAAATTTTCAATCAACACAAAGTGAGAATCGACTTCTATGGGCTTCAATGAATGTAAATCGACGATATCTGACAAAGTTAGATGCAAACTCATTCAAATATATGAGAAATGTTGAAATTCGACTTCAAATGAGGAAGATAGACTTTGAAAATTTTCAATCAACACAAAGTGAGAATCGACTTCAATGGGCTTCAATGAATGTAATTCGACGATATCTGACAAAGTTAGATGCAAACTCATTCAAATATATGAGAAATGTTGAAATTCGACTTCAAATGGGGAAGATAGACTTTGAAAATTTTCAATCAACACAAAGTGAGAATCGACTTCTATGGGCTTCAATGAATGTAAATCGACGATATCTGACAAAGTTAGATGCAAACTCACTCAAATATATGAGAAATGTTGAAATTCGACTTCAAATAAGGTAGATAGACTTTGAAAATTTTCAATAAACACAAAGTGACAATCGACCTCAATGGGCTTCAATGAATGTAAATCGACGATATCTGACAAAGTTAGATGCAAACTCATTCAAATATATGAGAAATGTTGAAATTCGACTTCAAATGGGGAAGATAGACTTTGAAAATTTTCAATAAACACAAAGTGACAATCGACTTCAATGGGCTTCAATGAATGTAAATCGACGATATCTGACAAAGTTAGATGCAAACTCATTCAAATATATGAGAAATGTTGAAATTCGACTTCAAATGAGGAAGATAGACTTTGAAAATTTTCAATCAACACAAAGTGAGAATCGACTTCAATGGGCTTCAATGAATGTAAATCGACGATATCTGACATTATATGCAAACTCCTTCAATTATATGAGAAATGTTGAAATTCGACTTCAAATGAGGAAGATAGCCTTTGAAAATTTTCAATCAACACAAAGTGAGAATCGACTTCAATGGGCTTCAATGAATGTAATTCGACGATATCTGACTAAGTTAGATGCAAACTCACTCAAATATATAAGAAATGTTGGAATTCGACTTCAAATTAGGAAGATAGACTTTGAAAATTTTCAATTATTACAAAGCGACAGTTGACCTCAATGGGCTTCAATGGATGTTATTCGATGATATCTGACAAAGTTAGATGCAAACTCACTCAAATATTTAAGAAATGTTGGAATTCGACTTCAAGTTAGGAAGATAGACTTTGAAAATTTTTAATTATTACAAAGCGACAGTTGACCTCAATGGGCTTCAATGGATGTTATTCGATGATATCTGACAAAGTTAGATGCAAACTCACTCAAATATTTAAGAAATGTTGGAATTCGACTTCAAGTTAGGAAGATAGACTTTGAAAATTTTTAATTATTACAAAGTGACAGTTGACCTCAATGGGCTTCAATGGATGTTATTCGATGATATCTGACTAAGTTAGATGCAAACTCACTCAAATATATAAGAAATGTTGGAATTCGACTTCAAATTAGGAAGATAGACTTTGAAAATTTTCAATTATTACAAAGTGACAGTTGACCTCAATGGGCTTCAATGGATATTATTCGATGATATCTGACAAAGTTAGATGCAAACTCACTCAAATATTTAAGAAATGTTGGAATTCGACTTCAAGTTAGGAAGATAGACTTTGAAAATTTTTAATTATTACAAAGTGACAGTTGACCTCAATGGGCTTCAATGGATGTTATTCGATGATATCTGACTAAGTTAGATGCAAACTCACTCAAATATTTAAGAAATGTTGGAATTCGACTTCAAGTTAGGAAGATAGACTTTGAAAATTTTTAATTATTACAAAGTGACAGTTGACCTCAATGGGCTTCAATGGATGTTATTCGATGATATCTGACTAAGTTAGATGCAAACTCACTCAAATATATAAGAAATGTTGGAATTCGACTTCAAAGTAGGAAGATAGACTTTGAAAATTTTCAATTATTACAAAGTGACAGTTGACCTCAATGGGCTTCAATCGATGTTATTCGATGATATCTGACAAAGTTATTCGCAAACTCACTCAAATATATCAGAAATGTTGGAATTCGACTTCAAGTTAGGAAGATAGACTTTGAAAATTTTCAATTATTACAAAGCGACAGTTGTCCTCAATGGGCTTCAATGGATGTTATTCGATGATATCTGACTAAGTTAGATGCAAACTCACTCAAATATATAAGAAATGTTGGAATTCGACTTCAAATTAGGAAGATAGACTTTGAAAATTTTCAATTATTACAAAGTGACAGTTGACCTCAATGGGCTTCAATCGATGTTATTCGATGATATCTGACAAAGTTATTCGCAAACTCACTCAAATATATCAGAAATGTTGGAATTCGACTTCAAATAAGGTAGATAGACTTTGAAAATTTTCATTAAACACAAAGTGACAATCGACCTCAATGGGCTTCAATGAATGTAAATCGACGATATCTGACAAAGTTAGATGCAAACTCATTCAAATATATGAGAAATGTTGAAATTCGACTTCAAATGGGGAAGATAGACTTTGAAAATTTTCAATCAACACAAAGTGAGAATCGACTTCTATGGGCTTCAATGAATGTAAATCGACGATATCTGACAAAGTTAGATGCAAACTCATTCAAATATATGAGAAATGTTGAAATTCGACTTCAAATGAGGAAGATAGACTTTGAAAATTTTCAATCAACACAAAGTGAGAATCGACTTCAATGGGCTTCAATGAATGTAATTCGACGATATCTGACAAAGTTAGATGCAAACTCATTCAAATATATGAGAAATGTTGAAATTCGACTTCAAATGGGGAAGATAGACTTTGAAAATTTTCAATCAACACAAAGTGAGAATCGACTTCTATGGGCTTCAATGAATGTAAATCGACGATATCTGACAAAGTTAGATGCAAACTCACTCAAATATATGAGAAATGTTGAAATTCGACTTCAAATAAGGTAGATAGACTTTGAAAATTTTCAATAAACACAAAGTGACAATCGACCTCAATGGGCTTCAATGAATGTAAATCGACGATATCTGACAAAGTTAGATGCAAACTCATTCAAATATATGAGAAATGTTGAAATTCGACTTCAAATGGGGAAGATAGACTTTGAAAATTTTCAATAAACACAAAGTGACAATCGACTTCAATGGGCTTCAATGAATGTAAATCGACGATATCTGACAAAGTTAGATGCAAACTCATTCAAATATATGAGAAATGTTGAAATTCGACTTCAAATGAGGAAGATAGACTTTGAAAATTTTCAATCAACACAAAGTGAGAATCGACTTCAATGGGCTTCAATGAATGTAAATCGACGATATCTGACATTATATGCAAACTCCTTCAATTATATGAGAAATGTTGAAATTCGACTTCAAATGAGGAAGATAGACTTTGAAAATTTTCAATCAACACAAAGTGAGAATCGACTTCAATGGGCTTCAATGAATGTAATTCGACGATATCTGACTAAGTTAGATGCAAACTCACTCAAATATATAAGAAATGTTGGAATTCGACTTCAAATTAGGAAGATAGACTTTGAAAATTTTCAATTATTACAAAGCGACAGTTGACCTCAATGGGCTTCAATGGATGTTATTCGATGATATCTGACAAAGTTAGATGCAAACTCACTCAAATATTTAAGAAATGTTGGAATTCGACTTCAAGTTAGGAAGATAGACTTTGAAAATTTTTAATTATTACAAAGCGACAGTTGACCTCAATGGGCTTCAATGGATGTTATTCGATGATATCTGACAAAGTTAGATGCAAACTCACTCAAATATTTAAGAAATGTTGGAATTCGACTTCAAGTTAGGAAGATAGACTTTGAAAATTTTTAATTATTACAAAGTGACAGTTGACCTCAATGGGCTTCAATGGATGTTATTCGATGATATCTGACTAAGTTAGATGCAAACTCACTCAAATATATAAGAAATGTTGGAATTCGACTTCAAATTAGGAAGATAGACTTTGAAAATTTTCAATTATTACAAAGTGACAGTTGACCTCAATGGGCTTCAATGGATATTATTCGATGATATCTGACAAAGTTAGATGCAAACTCACTCAAATATTTAAGAAATGTTGGAATTCGACTTCAAGTTAGGAAGATAGACTTTGAAAATTTTTAATTATTACAAAGTGACAGTTGACCTCAATGGGCTTCAATGGATGTTATTCGATGATATCTGACTAAGTTAGATGCAAACTCACTCAAATATTTAAGAAATGTTGGAATTCGACTTCAAGTTAGGAAGATAGACTTTGAAAATTTTTAATTATTACAAAGTGACAGTTGACCTCAATGGGCTTCAATGGATGTTATTCGATGATATCTGACTAAGTTAGATGCAAACTCACTCAAATATATAAGAAATGTTGGAATTCGACTTCAAAGTAGGAAGATAGACTTTGAAAATTTTCAATTATTACAAAGTGACAGTTGACCTCAATGGGCTTCAATCGATGTTATTCGATGATATCTGACAAAGTTATTCGCAAACTCACTCAAATATATCAGAAATGTTGGAATTCGACTTCAAGTTAGGAAGATAGACTTTGAAAATTTTCAATTATTACAAAGCGACAGTTGTCCTCAATGGGCTTCAATGGATGTTATTCGATGATATCTGACTAAGTTAGATGCAAACTCACTCAAATATATAAGAAATGTTGGAATTCGACTTCAAATTAGGAAGATAGACTTTGAAAATTTTCAATTATTACAAAGTGACAGTTGACCTCAATGGGCTTCAATCGATGTTATTCGATGATATCTGACAAAGTTATTCGCAAACTCACTCAAATATATCAGAAATGTTGGAATTCGACTTCAAGTTAGGAAGATAGACTTTGAAAATTTTCAATTATTACAAAGCGACAGTTGACCTCAATGGGCTTCAATGGATATTATTCGATGATATCTGACAAAGTTAGATGCAAACTCACTCAAATATTTAAGAAATATTGGAATTCGACTTCAAGTTAGGAGGATAGACTTTGAAAATTTTTAATTATTACAAAGTGACAGTTGACCTCAATGGGCTTCAATGGATGTTATTCGATGATATCTGACTAAGTTAGATGCAAACTCACTCAAATATATAAGAAATGTTGGAATTCGGCTTCAAATTAGGAAGATAGACTTTGAAAATTTTCAATTATTACAAAGTGACAGTTGACCTCAATGGGCTTCAATCGATGTTATTCGATGATATCTGACAAAGTTATTCGCAAACTCACTCAAATATATCAGAAATGTTGGAATTCGACTTCAAGTTAGGAAGATAGACTTTGAAAATTTTCAATTATTACAAAGCGACAGTTGTCCTCAATGGGCTTCAATGGATGTTATTCGATGATATCTGACTAAGTTAGATGCAAACTCACTCAAATATATAAGAAATGTTGGAATTCGACTTCAAATTAGGAAAATAGACTTTGAAAATTTTCAATTATTACAAAGTGACAGTTGACCTCAATGGGCTTCAATCGATGTTATTCGATGATATCTGACAAAGTTATTCGCAAACTCACTCAAATATATCAGAAATGTTGGAATTCGACTTCAAATAAGGTAGATAGACTTTGAAAATTTTCAATAAACACAAAGTGACAATCGACCTCAATGGGCTTCAATGAATGTAAATCGACGATATCTGACAAAGTTAGATGCAAACTCATTCAAATATATGAGAAATGTTGAAATTCGACTTCAAATGGGGAAGATAGACTTTGAAAATTTTCAATCAACACAAAGTGAGAATCGACTTCTATGGGCTTCAATGAATGTAAATCGACGATATCTGACAAAGTTAGATGCAAACTCATTCAAATATATGAGAAATGTTGAAATTCGACTTCAAATGAGGAAGATAGACTTTGAAAATTTTCAATCAACACAAAGTGAGAATCGACTTCAATGGGCTTCAATGAATGTAATTCGACGATATCTGACAAAGTTAGATGCAAACTCATTCAAATATATGAGAAATGTTGAAATTCGACTTCAAATGGGGAAGATAGACTTTGAAAATTTTCAATCAACACAAAGTGAGAATCGACTTCTATGGGCTTCAATGAATGTAAATCGACGATATCTGACAAAGTTAGATGCAAACTCACTCAAATATATGAGAAATGTTGAAATTCGACTTCAAATAAGGTAGATAGACTTTGAAAATTTTCAATAAACACAAAGTGACAATCGACCTCAATGGGCTTCAATGAATGTAAATCGACGATATCTGACAAAGTTAGATGCAAACTCATTCAAATATATGAGAAATGTTGAAATTCGACTTCAAATGGGGAAGATAGACTTTGAAAATTTTCAATAAACACAAAGTGACAATCGACTTCAATGGGCTTCAATGAATGTAAATCGACGATATCTGACAAAGTTAGATGCAAACTCATTCAAATATATGAGAAATGTTGAAATTCGACTTCAAATGAGGAAGATAGACTTTGAAAATTTTCAATCAACACAAAGTGAGAATCGACTTCAATGGGCTTCAATGAATGTAAATCGACGATATCTGACATTATATGCAAACTCCTTCAATTATATGAGAAATGTTGAAATTCGACTTCAAATGAGGAAGATAGACTTTGAAAATTTTCAATCAACACAAAGTGAGAATCGACTTCAATGGGCTTCAATGAATGTAATTCGACGATATCTGACTAAGTTAGATGCCAACTCACTCAAATATATAAGAAATGTTGGAATTCGACTTCAAATTAGGAAGATAGACTTTGAAAATTTTCAATTATTACAAAGCGACAGTTGACCTCAATGGGCTTCAATGGATGTTATTCGATGATATCTGACAAAGTTAGATGCAAACTCACTCAAATATTTAAGAAATGTTGGAATTCGACTTCAAGTTAGGAAGATAGACTTTGAAAATTTTTAATTATTACAAAGCGACAGTTGACCTCAATGGGCTTCAATGGATGTTATTCGATGATATCTGACAAAGTTAGATGCAAACTCACTCAAATATTTAAGAAATGTTGGAATTCGACTTCAAGTTAGGAAGATAGACTTTGAAAATTTTTAATTATTACAAAGTGACAGTTGACCTCAATGGGCTTCAATGGATGTTATTCGATGATATCTGACTAAGTTAGATGCAAACTCACTCAAATATATAAGAAATGTTGGAATTCGACTTCAAATTAGGAAGATAGACTTTGAAAATTTTCAATTATTACAAAGTGACAGTTGACCTCAATGGGCTTCAATGGATATTATTCGATGATATCTGACAAAGTTAGATGCAAACTCACTCAAATATTTAAGAAATGTTGGAATTCGACTTCAAGTTAGGAAGATAGACTTTGAAAATTTTTAATTATTACAAAGTGACAGTTGACCTCAATGGGCTTCAATGGATGTTATTCGATGATATCTGACTAAGTTAGATGCAAACTCACTCAAATATTTAAGAAATGTTGGAATTCGACTTCAAGTTAGGAAGATAGACTTTGAAAATTTTTAATTATTACAAAGTGACAGTTGACCTCAATGGGCTTCAATGGATGTTATTCGATGATATCTGACTAAGTTAGATGCAAACTCACTCAAATATATAAGAAATGTTGGAATTCGACTTCAAAGTAGGAAGATAGACTTTGAAAATTTTCAATTATTACAAAGTGACAGTTGACCTCAATGGGCTTCAATCGATGTTATTCGATGATATCTGACAAAGTTATTCGCAAACTCACTCAAATATATCAGAAATGTTGGAATTCGACTTCAAGTTAGGAAGATAGACTTTGAAAATTTTCAATTATTACAAAGCGACAGTTGTCCTCAATGGGCTTCAATGGATGTTATTCGATGATATCTGACTAAGTTAGATGCAAACTCACTCAAATATATAAGAAATGTTGGAATTCGACTTCAAATTAGGAAGATAGACTTTGAAAATTTTCAATTATTACAAAGTGACAGTTGACCTCAATGGGCTTCAATCGATGTTATTCGATGATATCTGACAAAGTTATTCGCAAACTCACTCAAATATATCAGAAATGTTGGAATTCGACTTCAAGTTAGGAAGATAGACTTTGAAAATTTTCAATTATTACAAAGCGACAGTTGACCTCAATGGGCTTCAATGGATATTATTCGATGATATCTGACAAAGTTAGATGCAAACTCACTCAAATATTTAAGAAATATTGGAATTCGACTTCAAGTTAGGAGGATAGACTTTGAAAATTTTTAATTATTACAAAGTGACAGTTGACCTCAATGGGCTTCAATGGATGTTATTCGATGATATCTGACTAAGTTAGATGCAAACTCACTCAAATATATAAGAAATGTTGGAATTCGGCTTCAAATTAGGAAGATAGACTTTGAAAATTTTCAATTATTACAAAGTGACAGTTGACCTCAATGGGCTTCAATAGATGTTATTCGATGATATCTGACAAAGTTAGATGCAAACTCACTCAAATATATAAGAAATGTTGGAATTCGACTTCAAATCAGGAAGATAGACTTTGAAAATTTTCAATTATTACAAAGTGACAGTTGACCTCAATGGGCTTCAATCGATGTTTTTCGATGATATATGACAAAGTTATTCGCAAACTCACTCAAATATATGAGAAATGTTGAAATTCGACTTCAAATAAGGAAGATAGACTTGGAAAATTTTCAATTAACACAAAGTGACAGTTGACCTCAATGGTCTTCAATGGATGTTATTCGATGATATCAGACAAAGTTAGAAGCAAACTCAATCAAATATATAAGAAATGTTGGAATTCGACTTCAAATTAGGAAGATAGACTTTGAAAATTTTCAATTATTACAAAGCGACAGTTGACCTCAATGGGCTTCAATGGATGTTATTCGATGATATCTGACAAAGTTATTCGCAAACTCACTCAAATATATGAGAAATGTTGGAATTCGACTTCAAGTTAGGAAGATAGACTTTGAAAATTTTCAATTATCACAAAGTGACAGATGACCTCAAAGGGCTTCAATGGATGTTATTCGATGATATCTGACAAACTTAGATGCAATCACTCAAATATATAAGAAATGTTGGAATTCGACTTCAAATTAGGAAGATAGACTTTGAAAATTTTCAATTATTACAAAGTGACAGTTGACCTCAATGGGCTTCAATCGATGTTATTCGATGATATCTGACAAAGTTATTCGCAAACTCACTCAAATATATGAGAAATGTTGAAATTCGACTTCAAATTAGGAAGATAGACTTTGAAAATTTTCAATTATTACAAAGTGACAGTTGACCTCAATGGGATTCAATCGATGTTTTTCGATGATATATGACAAAGTTATTCGCAAACTCACTCAAATATATGAGAAATGTTGAAATTCGACTTCAAATAAGGAAGATAGACTTGGAAAATTTTCAATTATCACAAAGTGACAGTTGACCTCAATGGGCTTCAATGGATGTTATTCGATGATATCAGACAAAGTTAGATGCAAACTCACTCAAATATATAAGAAATGTGGGAATTCGACTTCAAATTAGGAAGATAGACTTTGAAAATTTTCAATTATTACAAAGTGACAGTTGACCTCAATGGGCTTCAATGGATGTTATTAGATGATATCTGACAAAGTAAGATGCAAACTCACTCAAATATATAAGAAATGTTGGAATTCGACTTCAAATCAGGAAGTTAGACTTGGAAAATTTTCAATTTACACAAAGTGACAGTTGACCTCAATAGGCTTCAATGGATGTTATTCGATGATATCAGACAAAGTTAGATGCAAACTCACTCAAATATATAAGAAATGTTGGAATTCGACTTCAAATAAGGAAGATAGACTTGGAAAATTTTCAATTATTACAAAGTGACAGTTGACCTCAATGGGCTTCAATCGATGTTTTTCGATGATATATGACAAAGTTATTCGCAAACTCACTCAAATATATGAGAAATGTTGAAATTCGACTTCAAATAAGGAAGATAGACTTGGAAAATTTTCAATTATCACAAAGTGACAGTTGACCTCAATGGGCTTCAATGGATGTTATTCGATGATATCAGACAAAGTTAGATGCAAACTCACTCAAATATATAAGAAATGTGGGAATTCGACTTCAAATCAGGAAGATAGACTTTGAAAATTTTCAATTATTACAAAGTGACAGTTGACCTCAATGGGCTTCAATCGATGTTTTTCGATGATATATGACAAAGTTACATGCAAACTCACTCAAATATAAAAGAAATGTTGGAATTCGACTTCAAATCAGGAAGATAGACTTTGAAAATTTTCAATTATTACAAAGTGACAGTTGACCTCAATGGGCTTCAATCGATGTTTTTCGATGATATATGACAAAGTTATTCGCAAACTCACTCAAATATATGAGAAATGTTGAAATTCGATTTCAAATAAGGAAGATAGACTTGGAAAATTTTCAATTAACACAAAGTGACAGTTGACCTCAATGGGCTTCAATGGATGTTATTCGATGATATCTGACTAAGTTAGATGCAAACTCACTCAAATATATAAGAAATGTTGGAATTCGACTTCAAATTAGGAAGATAGACTTTGAAAATTTTCAATTATTACAAAGTGACAGTTGACCTCAATGGGCTTCAATGGATGTTATTCGATGATATCAGACAAAGTTAGATGCGAACTCACTCAAATATATAAGAAATGTTGGAATTCGACTTCAAATTAGGAAGATAGACTTTGAAAATTTTCAATTATTACAAAGTGACAATTGACCTCAATGGGCTTCAATGGATGTTATTAGATGATATCTGACAAAGTAAGATGCAAACTCACTCAAATATATAAGAAATGTTGGAATTCGACTTCAAATCAGGAAGATAGACTTTGAAAATTTTCAATTATTACAAAGTGACAGTTGACCTCAATGGGCTTCAATCGATGTTTTTCTATGATATATGACAAAGTTATTCGCAAACTCACTCAAATATATGAGAAATGTTGAAATTCGACTTCAAATAAGGTAGATAGACTTTGAAAATTTTCAATAAACACAAAGTGACAATCGACCTCAGTGGGCTTCAATGAATGTAAATCGACGATATCTGACAAAGTTAGATGCAAACTCATTCAAATATATGAGAAATGTTGAAATTCGACTTCAAATGGGGAAGATAGACTTTGAAAATTTTCAATCAACACAAAGTGAGAATCGACTTCTATGGGCTTCAATGAATGTAAATCGACGATATCTGACAAAGTTAGATGCAAACTCATTCAAATATATGAGAAATGTTGAAATTCGACTTCAAATGAGGAAGATAGACTTTGAAAATTTTCAATCAACACAAAGTGAGAATCGACTTCAATGGGCTTCAATGAATGTAATTCGACGATATCTGACAAAGTTAGATGCAAACTCACTCAAATATATGAGAAATGTTGGAATTCGACTTCAAATTAGGAAGATAGACTTTGAAAATTTTCAATTATTACAAAGCGACAGTTGACCTCAATGGGCTTCAATGGATGTTATTCGATGATATCTGACAAAGTTAGATGCAAACTCACTCAAATATTTAAGAAATGTTGGAATTCGACTTCAAGTTAGGAAGATAAACTTTGAAAATTTTTAATTATTACAAAGTGACAGTTGACCTCAATGGGCTTCAATGGATGTTATTCGATGATATCTGACTAAGTTAGATGCAAACTCACTCAAATATATAAGAAATGTTGGAATTCGACTTCAAATTAGGAAGATAGACTTTGAAAATTTTCAATTATTACAAAGTGACAGTTGACCTCAATGGGCTTCAATGGATATTATTCGATGATATCTGACAAAGTTAGATGCAAATTCACTCAAATATTTAAGAAATAATGGAATTCGACTTCAAGTTAGGAAGATAGACTTTGAAAATTTTTAATTATTACAAAGTGACAGTTGACCTCAATGGGCTTCAATGGATGTTATTCGATGATATCTGACTAAGTTAGATGCAAACTCACTCAAATATATAAGAAATGTTGGAATTCGACTTCAAAGTAGGAAGATAGACTTTGAAAATTTTCAATTATTACAAAGTGACAGTTGACCTCAATGGGCTTCAATCGATGTTATTCGATGATATCTGACAAAGTTATTCGCAAACTCACTCAAATATATCAGAAATGTTGGAATTCGACTTCAAGTTAGGAAGATAGACTTTGAAAATTTTCAATTATTACAAAGCGACAGTTGACCTCAATGGGCTTCAATGGATGTTATTCGATGATATCTGACAAAGTTAGATGCAAACTCACTCAAATATTTAAGAAATGTTGGAATTCGACTTCAAGTTAGGAGGATAGACTTTGAAAATTTTTAATTATTACAAAGTGACAGTTGACCTCAATGGGCTTCAATGGATGTTATTCGATGATATCTGACTAAGTTAGATGCAAACTCACTCAAATATATAAGAAATGTTGGAATTCGACTTCAAATTAGGAAGATAGACTTTGAAAATTTTCAATTATTACAAAGTGACAGTTGACCTCAATGGGCTTCAATAGATGTTATTCGATGATATCTGACAAAGTTAGATGCAAACTCACTCAAATATATAAGAAATGTTGGAATTCGACTTCAAATCAGGAAGATAGACTTTGAAAATTTTCAATTATTACAAAGTGACAGTTGACCTCAATGGGCTTCAATCGATGTTTTTCGATGATATATGACGAAGTTATTCGCAAACTCACTCAAATATATGAGAAATGTTGAAATTCGACTTCAAATAAGGAAGATAGACTTGGAAAATTTTCAATTAACACAAAGTGACAGTTGACCTCAATGGGCTTCAATGGATGTTATTCGATGATATCAGACAAAGTTAGAAGCAAACTCAATCAAATATATAAGAAATGTTGGAATTCGACTTCAAATTAGGAAGATAGACTTTGAAAATTTTCAATTATCACAAAGTGACAGATGACCTCAAAGGGCTTCAATGGATGTTATTCGATGATATCTGACTAAGTTAGATGCAAACTCACTCAAATATATAAGAAATGTTGGAATTCGACTTCAAATTAGGAAGATAGACTTTGAAAATTTTCAATTATTACAAAGCGACAGTTGACCTCAATGGGCTTCAATGGATGTTATTCGATGATATCTGACAAAGTTAGATGCAAACTCACTCAAATATTTAAGAAATGTTGGAATTCGACTTCAAGTTAGGAGGATAGACTTTGAAAATTTTTAATTATTACAAAGTGACAGTTGACCTCAATGGGCTTCAATAGATGTTATTCGATGATATCTGACAAAGTTAGATGCAAACTCACTCAAATATATAAGAAATGTTGGAATTCGACTTCAAACCAGGAAGATAGACTTTGAAAATTTTCAATTATTACAAAGTGACAGTTGACCTCAATGGGCTTCAATCGATGTTTTTCGATGATATATGACAAAGTCATTCGCAAACTCACTCAAATATATGAGAAATGTTGAAATTCGACTTCAGATAAGGAAGATAGACTTGGAAAATTTTCAATTAACACAAAGTGACAGTTGACCTCAATGGGCTTCAATGGATGTTATTCGCTGATATCAGACAAAGTTAGAAGCAAACTCAATCAAATATATAAGAAATGTTGGAATTCGACTTCAAATTAGGAAGATAGACTTTGAAAATTTTCAATTATTACAAAGCGACAGTTGACCTCAATGGGCTTCAATGGATGTTATTCGATGATATCTGACAAAGTTATTCGCAAACTCACTCAAATATATGAGAAATGTTGGAATTCGACTTCAAGTTAGGAAGATAGACTTTGAAAATTTTCAATTATCACAAAGTGACAGATGACCTCAAAGGGCTTCAATGGATGTTATTCGATGATATCTGACAAACTTAGATGCAATCACTCAAATATATAAGAAATGTTGGAATTCGACTTCAAATTAGGAAGATAGTCTTTGAAAATTTTCAATTATTACAAAGTGACAGTTGACCTCAATGGGCTTCAATCGATGTTATTCGATGATATCTGACAAAGTTATTCGCAAACTCACTCAAATATATGAGAAATGTTGAAATTCGACTTCAAATTAGGAAGATAGACTTTGAAAATTTTCAATTATTACAAAGTGACAGTTGACCTCAATGGGCTTCAATCGATGTTTTTCGATGATATATGACAAAGTTATTCGCAAACTCACTCAAATATATGAGAAATGTTGAAATTCGACTTCAAATAAGGAAGATAGACTTGGAAAATTTTCAATTATCACAAAGTGACAGTTGACCTCAATGGGCTTCAATGGATGTTATTCGATGATATCAGACAAAGTTAGAAGCAAACTCACTCAAATATATAAGAAATGTGGGAATTCGACTTCAAATTAGGAAGATAGACTTTGAAAATTTTCAATTATTACAAAGTGACAGTTGACCTCAATGGGCTTCAATGGATGTTATTAGATGATATCTGACAAAGTAAGATGCAAACTCACTCAAATATATAAGAAATGTTGGAATTCGACTTCAAATCAGGAAGATAGACTTTGAAAATTTTCAATTATTACAAAGTGACAGTTGACCTCAATGGGCTTCAATCGATGTTTTTCTATGATATATGACAAAGTTATTCGCAAACTCACTCAAATATATGAGAAATGTTGAAATTCGACTTCAAATAAGGAAGATAGACTTGGAAAATTTTCAATTAACACAAAGTGACAGTTGACCTCAATAGGCTTCAATGGATGTTATTCGATGATATCAGACAAAGTTAGATGCAAACTCACTCAAATATATAAGAAATGTTGGAATTCGACTTCAAATAAGGAAGATAGACTTTGAAAATTTTCAATAATTACAAAGTGACAGTTGACCTCAATGGGCTTCAATCGATGTTATTCGATGATATCTGACAAAGTTATTCGCAAACTCACTCAAATATATGAGAAATGTTGGAATTCGACTTCAAGTTAGGAAGATAGACTTTGAAAATTTTCAATTATCACAAAGTGACAGATGACCTCAAATGGCTTCAATGGATGTTATTCGATGATATCTGACAAAGTTATTCGCAAACTCACTCAAATATATGAGAAATGTTGGAATTCGACTTCAAGTTAGGAAGATAGACTTTGAAAATTTTTAATTATTACAAAGTGACAGTTGACCTCAATGGGCTTCAATGGATGTTATTCGATGATATCTGACTAAGTTAGATGCAAACTCACTCAAATATATAAGAAATGTTGGAATTCGACTTCAAAGTAGGAAGATAGACTTTGAAAATTTTCAATAATTACAAAGTGACAGTTGACCTCAATGGGCTTCAATCGATGTTATTCGATGATATCTGACAAAGTTATTCGCAAACTCACTCAAATATATGAGAAATGTTGGAATTCGACTTCAAGTTAGGAAGATAGACTTTGAAAATTTTCAATTATCACAAAGTGACAGATGACCTCAAATGGCTTCAATGGATGTTATTCGATGATATCTGACAAAGTTATTCGCAAAGTCACTCAAATATATGAGAAATATTGGAATTCGACTTCAAGTTAGGAAGATAGACTTTGAAAATTTTCAATTATCACAAAGTGACAGATGACCTCAAAGGGCTTCAATGGATGTTATTCGATGATATCTGACAAACTTAGATGCAAACTCACTCAAATATATAAGAAATGTTGGAATTCGACTTCAAATTAGGAAGATAGACTTTGAAAATTTTCAATTATTACAAAGTGACAGTTGACCTCAATGGGCTTCAATCGATGTTATTCGATGATATCTGACAAAGTTATTCGCAAACTCACTCAAATATATGAGAAATGTTGAAATTCGACTTCAAATTAGGAAGATAGACTTTGAAAATTTTCAATTATTACAAAGTGACAGTTGACCTCAATGGGCTTCAATCGATGTTTTTCGATGATATATGACAAAGTTATTCGCAAACTCACTCAAATATATGAGAAATGTTGAAATTCGACTTCAAATAAAGAAGATAGACTTGGAAAATTTTCAATTATCACAAAGTGACAGTTGACCTCAATGGGCTTCAATGGATGTTATTCGATGATATCAGACAAAGTTAGATGCAAACTCACTCAAATATATAAGAAATGTTGGAATTCGACTTCAAATTAGGAAGATAGACTTTGAAAATTTTCAATTATTACAAAGTGACAGTTGACCTCAATGGGCTTCAATGGATGTTATTCGATGATATCAGACAAAGTTAGATGCAAACTCACTCAAATATATGAGAAATGTTGGAATTCGACTTCAAATTAGGAAGATAGACTTTGAAAATTTTCAATTATTACAAAGTGACAGTTGACCTCAATGGGCTTCAATCGATGTTTTTCGATGATATATGACAAAGTTATTCGCAAACTCACTCAAATATATGAGAAATGTTGAAATTCGACTTCAAATAAGGAAGATAGACTTTGAAAATTTTCAATTATCACAAAGTGACAGATGACCTCAAAGGGCTTCAATGGATGTTTTTCGATGATATATGACAAAGTTATTCGCAAACTCACTCAAATATATGAGAAATGTTGGAATTCGACTTCAAATTAGGAAGATAGACTTTGAAAATTTTCAATTATTACAAAGCGACAGTTGACCTCAATGGGCTTCAATGGATGTTATTCGATGATATCTGACAAAGTTAGATGCAAACTCACTCAAATATTTAAGAAATGTTGGAATTCGACTTCAAGTTAGGAAGATAGACTTTGAAAATTTTTAATTATTACAAAGTGACAGTTGACCTCAATGGGCTTCAATGGATGTTATTCGATGATATCTGACTAAGTTAGATGCAAACTCACTCAAATATATAAGAAATGTTGGAATTCGACTTCAAAGTAGGAAGATAGACTTTGAAAATTTTCAATAATTACAAAGTGACAGTTGACCTCAATGGGCTTCAATCGATGTTATTCGATGATATCTGACAAAGTTATTCGCAAACTCACTCAAATATATGAGAAATGTTGGAATTCGACTTCAAGTTAGGAAGATAGACTTTGAAAATTTTCAATTATCACAAAGTGACAGATGACCTCAAATGGCTTCAATGGATGTTATTCGATGATATCTGACAAAGTTATTCGCAAACTCACTCAAATATATGAGAAATGTTGGAATTCGACTTCAAGTTAGGAAGATAGACTTTGAAAATTTTCAATTATCACAAAGTGACAGATGACCTCAAAGGGCTTCAATGGATGTTATTCGATGATATCTGACAAACTTAGATGCAAACTCACTCAAATATATAAGAAATGTTGGAATTCGACTTCAAATTAGGAAGATAGACTTTGAAAATTTTCAATTATTACAAAGTGACAGTTGACCTCAATGGGCTTCAATCGATGTTATTCGATGATATCTGACAAAGTTATTCGCAAACTCACTCAAATATATGAGAAATGTTGAAATTCGACTTCAAATTAGGAAGATAGACTTTGAAAATTTTCAATTATTACAAAGTGACAGTTGACCTCAATGGGCTTCAATCGATGTTTTTCGATGATATATGACAAAGTTATTCGCAAACTCACTCAAATATATGAGAAATGTTGAAATTCGACTTCAAATAAGGAAGATAGACTTGGAAAATTTTCAATTATCACAAAGTGACAGTTGACCTCAATGGTCTTCAATGGATGTTATTCGATGATATCAGACAAAGTTAGATGCAAACTCACTCAAATATATAAGAAATGTTGGAATTCGACTTCAAATTAGGAAGATAGACTTTGAAAATTTTCAATTATTACAAAGTGACAGTTGACCTCAATGGGCTTCAATCGATGTTATTCGATGATATCTGACAAAGTTATTCGCAAACTCACTCAAATATATGAGAAATGTTGAAATTCGACTTCAAATTAGGAAGATAGACTTTGAAAATTTTCAATTATTACAAAGTGACAGTTGACCTCAATGGGCTTCAATCGATGTTTTTCGATGATATATGACAAAGTTATTCGCAAACTCACTCAAATATATGAGAAATGTTGAAATTCGACTTCAAATAAGGAAGATAGACTTGGAAAATTTTCAATTATCACAAAGTGACAGTTGACCTCAATGGGCTTCAATGGATGTTATTCGATGATATCAGACAAAGTTAGATGCAAACTCACTCAAATATATGAGAAATGTTGGAATTCGACTTCAAGTTAGGAAGATAGACTTTGAAAATTTTCAATTATCACAAAGTGACAGATGACCTCAAATGGCTTCAATGGATGTTATTCGATGATATCTGACAAAGTTATTCGCAAACTCACTCAAATATATGAGAAATGTTGGAATTCGACTTCAAGTTAGGAAGATAGACTTTGAAAATTTTCAATTATCACAAAGTGACAGATGACCTCAAAGGGCTTCAATGGATGTTATTCGATGATATCTGACAAACTTAGATGCAAACTCACTCAAATATATAAGAAATGTTGGAATTCGACTTCAAATTAGGAAGATAGACTTTGAAAATTTTCAATTATTACAAAGTGACAGTTGACCTCAATGGGCTTCAATCGATGTTATTCGATGATATCTGACAAAGTTATTCGCAAACTCACTCAAATATATGAGAAATGTTGAAATTCGACTTCAAATTAGGAAGATAGACTTTGAAAATTTTCAATTATTACAAAGTGACAGTTGACCTCAATGGGCTTCAATCGATGTTTTTCGATGATATATGACAAAGTTATTCGCAAACTCACTCAAATATATGAGAAATGTTGAAATTCGACTTCAAATAAGGAAGATAGACTTGGAAAATTTTCAATTATCACAAAGTGACAGTTGACCTCAATGGGCTTCAATGGATGTTATTCGATGATATCAGACAAAGTTAGATGCAAACTCACTCAAATATATAAGAAATGTTGGAATTCGACTTCAAATTAGGAAGATAGACTTTGAAAATTTTCAATTATTACAAAGTGACAGTTGACCTCAATGGGCTTCAATGGATGTTATTAGATGATATCTGACAAAGTAAGATGCAAACTCACTCAAATATATAAGAAATGTTGGAATTCGACTTCAAATCAGGAAGATAGACTTTGAAAATTTTCAATTATTACAAAGTGACAGTTGACCTCAATGGGCTTCAATCGATGTTTTTCTATGATATATGACAAAGTTATTCGCAAACTCACTCAAATATATGAGAAATGTTGAAATTCGACTTCAAATAAGGAAGATAGACTTGGAAAATTTTCAATTAACACAAAGTGACAGTTGACCTCAATAGGCTTCAATGGATGTTATTCGATGATATCAGACAAAGTTAGATGCAAACTCACTCAAATATATATGAAATGTTGGAATTCGACTTCAAATTAGGAAGATAGACTTTGAAAATTTTCAATAAACACAAAGTGACAATCGACCTCAATGGGCTTCAATGAATGTAAATCGACGATATCTGACAAAGTTATTCGCAAACTCACTCAAATATATGAGAAATGTTGGAATTCGACTACAAGTTAGGAAGATAGACTTTGAAAATTTTCAATTATCACAAAGTGACAGATGACCTCAAAGGGCTTTAATGGAAGTTATTCGATGATATCTGACAAACTTAGATGCAAACTCACTCAAATATATAAGAAATGTTGGAATTCGACTTCAAATTAGGAAGATAGACTTTGAAAATTTTCAATTATTACAAAGTGACAGTTGACCTCAATGGGCTTCAATCGATGTTATTCGATGATATCTGACAAAGTTATTCGCAAACTCACTCAAATATATGAGAAATGTTGAAATTCGACTTCAAATTAGGAAGATAGACTTTGAAAATTTTCAATTATTACAAAGTGACAGTTGACCTCAATGGGCTTCAATCGATGTTTTTCGATGATATATGACAAAGTTATTCGCAAACTCACTCAAATATATGAGAAATGTTGAAATTCGACTTCAAATAAGGAAGATAGACTTGGAAAATTTTCAATTATCACAAAGTGACAGTTGACCTCAATGGGCTTCAATGGATGTTATTCGATGATATCAGACAAAGTTAGATGCAAACTCACTCAAATATATAAGAAATGTTGGAATTCGACTTCAAATTAGGAAGATAGACTTTGAAAATTTTCAATTATTACAAAGTGACAGTTGACCTCAATGGGCTTCAATCGATGTTTTTCGATGATATATGACAAAGTTATTCGCAAACTCACTCAAATATATGAGAAATGTTGAAATTCGACTTCAAATAAGGAAGATAGACTTGGAAAATTTTCAATTATCACAAAGTGACAGTTGACCTCAATGGGCTTCAATGGATGTTATTCGATGATATCAGACAAAGTTAGATGCAAACTCACTCAAATATATAAGAAATGTTGGAATTCGACTTCAAATTAGGAAGATAGACTTTGAAAATTTTCAATTATTACAAAGTGACAGTTGACCTCAATGGGCTTCAATGGATGTTATTAGATGATATCTGACAAAGTAAGATGCAAACTCACTCAAATATATAAGAAATGTTGGAATTCGACTTCAAATCAGGAAGATAGACTTTGAAAATTTTCAATTATTACAAAGTGACAGTTGACCTCAATGGGCTTCAATCGATGTTTTTCTATGATATATGACAAAGTTATTCGCAAACTCACTCAAATATATGAGAAATGTTGAAATTCGACTTCAAATAAGGAAGATAGACTTGGAAAATTTTCAATTAACACAAAGTGACAGTTGACCTCAATAGGCTTCAATGGATGTTATTCGATGATATCAGACAAAGTTAGATGCAAACTCACTCAAATATATAAGAAATGTTGGAATTCGACTTCAAATTAGGAAGATAGACTTTGAAAATTTTCAATTATTACAAAGTGACAGTTGACCTCAATGGGCTTCAATGGATGTTATTAGATGATATCTGACAAAGTAAGATGCAAACTCACTCAAATATATAAGAAATGTTGGAATTCGACTTCAAATCAGGAAGATAGACTTTGAAAATTTTCAATTATTACAAAGTGACAGTTGACCTCAATGGGCTTCAATCGATGTTTTTCGATGATATATGACAAAGTTATTCGCAAACTCACTCAAATATATGAGAAATGTTGAAATTCGACTTCAAATAAGGAAGATAGACTTGGAAAATTTTCAATTATCACAAAGTGACAGTTGACCTCAATGGGCTTCAATGGATGTTATTCGATGATATCAGACAAAGTTAGATGCAAACTCACTCAAATATATAAGAAATGTTGGAATTCGACTTCAAATTAGGAAGATAGACTTTGAAAATTTTCAATTATTACAAAGTGACAGTTGACCTCAATGGGCTTCAATCGATGTTATTCGATGATATCTGACAAAGTTATTCGCAAACTCACTCAAATATATGAGAAATGTTGAAATTCGACTTCAAATTAGGAAGATAGACTTTGAAAATTTTCAATTATTACAAAGTGACAGTTGACCTCAATGGGCTTCAATCGATGTTTTTCGATGATATATGACAAAGTTATTCGCAAACTCACTCAAATATATGAGAAATGTTGAAATTCGACTTCAAATAAGGAAGATAGACTTGGAAAATTTTCAATTATCACAAAGTGACAGTTGACCTCAATGGGCTTCAATGGATGTTATTCGATGATATCAGACAAAGTTAGATGCAAACTCACTCAAATATATGAGAAATGTTGGAATTCGACTTCAAGTTAGGAAGATAGACTTTGAAAATTTTCAATTATCACAAAGTGACAGATGACCTCAAATGGCTTCAATGGATGTTATTCGATGATATCTGACAAAGTTATTCGCAAACTCACTCAAATATATGAGAAATGTTGGAATTCGACTTCAAGTTAGGAAGATAGACTTTGAAAATTTTCAATTATCACAAAGTGACAGATGACCTCAAAGGGCTTCAATGGATGTTATTCGATGATATCTGACAAACTTAGATGCAAACTCACTCAAATATATAAGAAATGTTGGAATTCGACTTCAAATTAGGAAGATAGACTTTGAAAATTTTCAATTATTACAAAGTGACAGTTGACCTCAATGGGCTTCAATCGATGTTATTCGATGATATCTGACAAAGTTATTCGCAAACTCACTCAAATATATGAGAAATGTTGAAATTCGACTTCAAATTAGGAAGATAGACTTTGAAAATTTTCAATTATTACAAAGTGACAGTTGACCTCAATGGGCTTCAATCGATGTTTTTCGATGATATATGACAAAGTTATTCGCAAACTCACTCAAATATATGAGAAATGTTGAAATTCGACTTCAAATAAGGAAGATAGACTTGGAAAATTTTCAATTATCACAAAGTGACAGTTGACCTCAATGGGCTTCAATGGATGTTATTCGATGATATCAGACAAAGTTAGATGCAAACTCACTCAAATATATAAGAAATGTTGGAATTCGACTTCAAATTAGGAAGATAGACTTTGAAAATTTTCAATTATTACAAAGTGACAGTTGACCTCAATGGGCTTCAATGGATGTTATTAGATGATATCTGACAAAGTAAGATGCAAACTCACTCAAATATATAAGAAATGTTGGAATTCGACTTCAAATCAGGAAGATAGACTTTGAAAATTTTCAATTATTACAAAGTGACAGTTGACCTCAATGGGCTTCAATCGATGTTTTTCTATGATATATGACAAAGTTATTCGCAAACTCACTCAAATATATGAGAAATGTTGAAATTCGACTTCAAATAAGGAAGATAGACTTGGAAAATTTTCAATTAACACAAAGTGACAGTTGACCTCAATAGGCTTCAATGGATGTTATTCGATGATATCAGACAAAGTTAGATGCAAACTCACTCAAATATATATGAAATGTTGGAATTCGACTTCAAATTAGGAAGATAGACTTTGAAAATTTTCAATAAACACAAAGTGACAATCGACCTCAATGGGCTTCAATGAATGTAAATCGACGATATCTGACAAAGTTATTCGCAAACTCACTCAAATATATGAGAAATGTTGGAATTCGACTACAAGTTAGGAAGATAGACTTTGAAAATTTTCAATTATCACAAAGTGACAGATGACCTCAAAGGGCTTTAATGGAAGTTATTCGATGATATCTGACAAACTTAGATGCAAACTCACTCAAATATATAAGAAATGTTGGAATTCGACTTCAAATTAGGAAGATAGACTTTGAAAATTTTCAATTATTACAAAGTGACAGTTGACCTCAATGGGCTTCAATCGATGTTATTCGATGATATCTGACAAAGTTATTCGCAAACTCACTCAAATATATGAGAAATGTTGAAATTCGACTTCAAATTAGGAAGATAGACTTTGAAAATTTTCAATTATTACAAAGTGACAGTTGACCTCAATGGGCTTCAATCGATGTTTTTCGATGATATATGACAAAGTTATTCGCAAACTCACTCAAATATATGAGAAATGTTGAAATTCGACTTCAAATAAGGAAGATAGACTTGGAAAATTTTCAATTATCACAAAGTGACAGTTGACCTCAATGGGCTTCAATGGATGTTATTCGATGATATCAGACAAAGTTAGATGCAAACTCACTCAAATATATAAGAAATGTTGGAATTCGACTTCAAATTAGGAAGATAGACTTTGAAAATTTTCAATTATTACAAAGTGACAGTTGACCTCAATGGGCTTCAATCGATGTTTTTCGATGATATATGACAAAGTTATTCGCAAACTCACTCAAATATATGAGAAATGTTGAAATTCGACTTCAAATAAGGAAGATAGACTTGGAAAATTTTCAATTATCACAAAGTGACAGTTGACCTCAATGGGCTTCAATGGATGTTATTCGATGATATCAGACAAAGTTAGATGCAAACTCACTCAAATATATAAGAAATGTTGGAATTCGACTTCAAATTAGGAAGATAGACTTTGAAAATTTTCAATTATTACAAAGTGACAGTTGACCTCAATGGGCTTCAATGGATGTTATTAGATGATATCTGACAAAGTAAGATGCAAACTCACTCAAATATATAAGAAATGTTGGAATTCGACTTCAAATCAGGAAGATAGACTTTGAAAATTTTCAATTATTACAAAGTGACAGTTGACCTCAATGGGCTTCAATCGATGTTTTTCTATGATATATGACAAAGTTATTCGCAAACTCACTCAAATATATGAGAAATGTTGAAATTCGACTTCAAATAAGGAAGATAGACTTGGAAAATTTTCAATTAACACAAAGTGACAGTTGACCTCAATAGGCTTCAATGGATGTTATTCGATGATATCAGACAAAGTTAGATGCAAACTCACTCAAATATATAAGAAATGTTGGAATTCGACTTCAAATTAGGAAGATAGACTTTGAAAATTTTCAATAAACACAAAGTGACAATCGACCTCAATGGGCTTCAATGAATGTAAATCGACGATATCTGACAAAGTTATATGCAAACTCATTCAAATATATGAGAAATGTTGAAATTCGACTTCAAATAAGGAAGATAGACTTTGAAAATTTTCAATCAACACAAAGTGAGAATCGACTTCAATGGGCTTCAATGAATGTAAATCGACGATATCTGACAAAGTTAGATGCAAACTCATTCAAATATATGAGAAATGTTGAAATTCGACTTCAAATGGGGAAGATAGACTTTGAAAATTTTCAATCAACACAAAGTGAGATTCGACTTCAATGGGCTTCAATGAATGTAAATCGACGATATCTGACAAATTTAGATGCAAACTCATTCAAATATATGAGAAATGTTAAAATTCGACATCAAATGAGGAAGATAGACTTTGAAAATTTTCAATTATTACAAAGCGACAGTTGACCTCAATGGGCTTCAATGGATGTTATTCGATGATATCTGACTAAGTTAGATGCAAACTCACTCAAATATATAAGAAATGTTGGAATTCGACTTCAAATCAGGAAGATAGACTTTGAAAATTTTCAATTATTACAAAGTGACAGTTGACCTCAATGGGCTTCAATCGATGTTTTTCGATGATATATGACAAAGTTATTCGCAAACTCACTCAAATATATGAGAAATGTTGAAATTCGACTTCAAATAAGGAAGATAGACTTGGAAAATTTTCAATTAACACAAAGTGACAGTTGACCTCAATGGGCTTCAATGGATGTTATTCGATGATATCAGACAAAGTTAGATGCAAACTCACTCAAATATATAAGAAATGTTGGAATTCGACTTCAAATTAGGAAGATAGACTTTGAAAATTTTCAATTATTACAAAGCGACAGTTGACCTCAATGGGCTTCAATGGATGTTATTCGATGATATCTGACAAAGTTAGATGCAAACTCACTCAAATATTTAAGAAATGTTGGAATTCGACTTCAAGTTAGGAAGATAGACTTTGAAAATTTTTAATTATTACAAAGTGACAGTTGACCTCAATGGGCTTCAATGGATGTTATTCGATGATATCTGACTAAGTTAGATGCAAACTCACTCAAATATATAAGAAATGTTGAAATTCGACTTCAAATAAGGAAGATAGACTTGGAAAATTTTCAATTATCACAAAGTGACAGTTGACCTCAATGGGCTTCAATCGATGTTTTTCGATGATATATGACAAAGTTATTCGCAAACTCACTCAAATATATGAGAAATGTTGAAATTCGACTTCAAATAAGGAAGATAGACTTGGAAAATTTTCAATTAACACAAAGTGACAGTTGACCTCAATGGGCTTCAATGGATGTTATTCGATGATATCAGACAAAGTTAGATGCAAACTCACTCAAATATATAAGAAATGTTGGAATTCGACTTCAAATTAGGAAGATAGACTTTGAAAATTTTCAATTATTACAAAGCGACAGTTGACCTCAATGGGCTTCAATGGATGTTATTCGATGATATCTGACAAAGTTAGATGCAAACTCACTCAAATATTTAAGAAATGTTGGAATTCGACTTCAAGTTAGGAAGATAGGCTTTGAAAATTTTTAATTATTACAAAGTGACAGTTGACCTCAATGGGCTTCAATGGATGTTATTCGATGATATCTGACTAAGTTAGATGCAAACTCACTCAAATATATAAGAAATGTTGAAATTCGACCTCAAATAAGGAAGATAGACTTGGAAAATTTTCAATTATCACAAAGTGACAGTTGACCTCAATGGGCTTCAATGGATGTTATTCGATGATATCAGACAAAGTTAGATGCAAACTCACTCAAATATATAAGAAATGTTGGAATTCGACTTCAAATTAGGAAGATAGACTTTGAAAATTTTCAATTATTACAAAGTGACAGTTGACCTCAATGGGCTTCAATGGATGTTATTAGATGATATCTGACAAAGTAAGATGCAAACTCACTCAAATATATAAGAAATGTTGGAATTCGACTTCAAATCAGGAAGATAGACTTTGAAAATTTTCAATTATTACAAAGTGACAGTTGACCTCAATGGGCTTCAATCGATGTTTTTCTATGATATATGACAAAGTTATTCGCAAACTCACTCAAATATATGAGAAATGTTGAAATTCGACTTCAAATAAGGAAGATAGACTTGGAAAATTTTCAATTAACACAAAGTGACAGTTGACCTCAATAGGCTTCAATGGATGTTATTCGATGATATCAGACAAAGTTAGATGCAAACTCACTCAAATATATAAGAAATGTTGGAATTCGACTTCAAATTAGGAAGATAGACTTTGAAAATTTTCAATAAACACAAAGTGACAATCGACCTCAATGGGCTTCAATGAATGTAAATCGACGATATCTGACAAAGTTATATGCAAACTCATTCAAATATATGAGAAATGTTGAAATTCGACTTCAAATAAGGAAGATAGACTTTGAAAATTTTCAATCAACACAAAGTGAGAATCGACTTCAATGGGCTTCAATGAATGTAAATCGACGATATCTGACAAAGTTAGATGCAAACTCATTCAAATATATGAGAAATGTTGAAATTCGACTTCAAATGGGGAAGATAGACTTTGAAAATTTTCAATCAACACAAAGTGAGATTCGACTTCAATGGGCTTCAATGAATGTAAATCGACGATATCTGACAAATTTAGATGCAAACTCATTCAAATATATGAGAAATGTTAAAATTCGACATCAAATGAGGAAGATAGACTTTGAAAATTTTCAATTATTACAAAGCGACAGTTGACCTCAATGGGCTTCAATGGATGTTATTCGATGATATCTGACTAAGTTAGATGCAAACTCACTCAAATATATAAGAAATGTTGGAATTCGACTTCAAATCAGGAAGATAGACTTTGAAAATTTTCAATTATTACAAAGTGACAGTTGACCTCAATGGGCTTCAATCGATGTTTTTCGATGATATATGACAAAGTTATTCGCAAACTCACTCAAATATATGAGAAATGTTGAAATTCGACTTCAAATAAGGAAGATAGACTTGGAAAATTTTCAATTAACACAAAGTGACAGTTGACCTCAATGGGCTTCAATGGATGTTATTCGATGATATCAGACAAAGTTAGATGCAAACTCACTCAAATATATAAGAAATGTTGGAATTCGACTTCAAATTAGGAAGATAGACTTTGAAAATTTTCAATTATTACAAAGCGACAGTTGACCTCAATGGGCTTCAATGGATGTTATTCGATGATATCTGACAAAGTTAGATGCAAACTCACTCAAATATTTAAGAAATGTTGGAATTCGACTTCAAGTTAGGAAGATAGACTTTGAAAATTTTTAATTATTACAAAGTGACAGTTGACCTCAATGGGCTTCAATGGATGTTATTCGATGATATCTGACTAAGTTAGATGCAAACTCACTCAAATATATAAGAAATGTTGAAATTCGACTTCAAATAAGGAAGATAGACTTGGAAAATTTTCAATTATCACAAAGTGACAGTTGACCTCAATGGGCTTCAATCGATGTTTTTCGATGATATATGACAAAGTTATTCGCAAACTCACTCAAATATATGAGAAATGTTGAAATTCGACTTCAAATAAGGAAGATAGACTTGGAAAATTTTCAATTAACACAAAGTGACAGTTGACCTCAATGGGCTTCAATGGATGTTATTCGATGATATCAGACAAAGTTAGATGCAAACTCACTCAAATATATAAGAAATGTTGGAATTCGACTTCAAATTAGGAAGATAGACTTTGAAAATTTTCAATTATTACAAAGCGACAGTTGACCTCAATGGGCTTCAATGGATGTTATTCGATGATATCTGACAAAGTTAGATGCAAACTCACTCAAATATTTAAGAAATGTTGGAATTCGACTTCAAGTTAGGAAGATAGGCTTTGAAAATTTTTAATTATTACAAAGTGACAGTTGACCTCAATGGGCTTCAATGGATGTTATTCGATGATATCTGACTAAGTTAGATGCAAACTCACTCAAATATATAAGAAATGTTGAGATTCGACTTCAAATAAGGAAGATAGACTTGGAAAATTTTCAATTATCACAAAGTGACAGTTGACCTCAATGGGCTTCAATGGATGTTATTCGATGATATCAGACAAAGTTAGATGCAAACTCACTCAAATATATAAGAAATGTTGGAATTCGACTTCAAATTAGGAAGATAGACTTTGAAAATTTTCAATTATTACAAAGTGACAGTTGACCTCAATGGGCTTCAATCGATGTTATTCGATGATATCTGACAAAGTTATTCGCAAACTCACTCAAATATATGAGAAATGTTGAAATTCGACTTCAAATTAGGAAGATAGACTATGAAAATTTTCAATTATTACAAAGTGACAGTTGACCTCAATGGGCTTCAATCGATGTTTTTCGATGATATATGACAAAGTTATTCGCAAACTCACTCAAATATATGAGAAATGTTGAAATTCGACTTCAAATAAGGAAGATAGACTTGGAAAATTTTCAATTATCACAAAGTGACAGTTGACCTCAATGGGCTTCAATGGATGTTATTCGATGATATCAGACAAAGTTAGATGCAAACTCACTCAAATATATAAGAAATGTTGGAATTCGACTTCAAATTAGGAAGATAGACTTTGAAAATTTTCAATTATTACAAAGTGACAGTTGACCTCAATGGGCTTCAATGGATGTTTTTCTATGATATATGACAAAGTTATTCGCAAACTCACTCAAATATATGAGAAATGTTGAAATTCGACTTCAAATTAGGAAGATAGACTTGGAAAATTTTCAATTAACACAAAGTGACAGTTGACCTCAATGGGCTTCAATGGATGTTATTCGATGATATCTGACTAAGTTAGATGCAAACTCACTCAAATATATAAGAAATGTTGGAATTCGACTTCAAATTAGGAAGATAGACTTTGAAAATTTTCAATTATTACAAAGTGACAGTTGACCTCAATGGGCTTCAATGGATGTTATTCGATGATATCTGACAAAGTTGGATGCAAACTCACTCAAATATATAAGAAATGTTGGAATTCGACTTCAAATCAGGAAGATAGACTTTGAAAATTTTACAATTATTACAATTATTACAAAGATAGTTAGTTTATTTTATTGTCCAAATGTAATAATTATGATTGATATTTTGATAAATTGTTGAACCTTCTCAGACCCTTTCTTTATCCTTCCAAGAATTTTATCTTCAAAAACCAACCACCCTTTTTTGTTTATTTAAGCAAACTTATATACCTCTTCTCGATGTTTCCTTTTATAATTAGTATTCTAAATGTAATATCCAAAGTTTAGGACTTGATAAAGGCTTTATTTATTACTGGGTAGAAAATGAAACAGAAATTTTGAAACTTGAAATAAATTCTACACTGTATGAATTCTACGTTCTTTCTTTACTTAATAAACATTTTCATGTACCTACCTGTAATCACTAATGAAATTACTAATTCGAAAAACGAAGACGTAGAAAAATTGAAAATATATAATAAGTACCTATCTAGTGTCCTAAAAAGAAACTTTGTTAAGCTTTCTTAACCACTTTGTCAGATATCGTCGATTAACATCCATTGAAGCCCATTGAAGTCGATTGTCACTTTGTCTTGATTGAAAATTTTCAAAGTCTATCTTCCCCATTTGAAGTCGAATTTCAACATTTCTTATATATTTGAATGAGTTTGTATCTGACTTTGTCAGATATCGTCGATTTACATTCATTGAAGCCCATTGAAGTCGATTCTCACTTTGTGTTGATTAAAAATTTTCAAAGTCTATCTTCCTCATTTGAAGTCGAATTTCAACATTTCTCATATATTTGAATGAGTTTGCATCTAACTTTGTCAGATATCGTCGATTTACATTCATTGAAGCCCATTGAAGTCGATTGTCACTTTGTCTTGATTGAAAATTTTCAAAGTCTAACTTCCTCATTTGAAGTCGAATTTCAACATTTCTTATATATTTGAGTGAGTTCGCATCTGACTTTGTCAGATATCGTCGATTAACATCCATTGAAGCCCATTGAAGTCGATTGTCACTTTGTGTTTATTGAAAAATTTCAAAGTCTATCTTCCTCATTTGAAATCGAATTTCAACATTTCTTATATATTTGAGTGAGTTCGCATCTGACTTTGTCAGATATCGTCGATTAACATCCATTGAAGCCCATTGAAGTCGATTGTCACTTTGTGTTTATTGAAAATTTTCAAAGTCTATCTTCCTCATTTGAAGTCGAATTTCAACATTTCTTATATATTTGAATGAGTTCGCATCTGACTTTGTCAGATATCGTCGATTTACATTCATTGAAGCCCATTGAGGTCGATTGTCACTTTGGGTTGATTGAAAATTTTCAAAGTCTATCTTCCCCATTTGAAGTCGAATTTCAACATTTCTCATATATTTGAATGAGGAAATGAGGAAGATAGACTTTGAAAATTTTCAATCAACATGAATGTAAATCGACGATATCTGACAAAGTTAGATGCAAACTCATCCAAATATATGAGAAATGTTGAAATTCGACTTCAAATGAGGAAGATAGACTTTGATAATTTTCAATCAACACAAAGTGAGAATCGACTTCAATGGGCTTCAATAAATGTATATCGACTATATCTGACAAAGTTAGATGCAAAATCATTCAAATATATGAGTAATGTTGAAATTAGACTTCAAATGAGGAAGATAGACTTTGAAAATTTTCAATCAACACAAAGTGACAATCGACCTCAATGGGTTTCAATGAATGTAAATCGACGATATCTGACAAAGTTAGATGCAAACTCTTTCTAATATATAAGAAATGTTGAAATTCGACTTAAAATGAGGAAGATAGACTTTGAAAATTTTCAATCAACAAAAAGTGACAATAGACTTCAATGGGCTTCAATGAATGTAAATCGACGATATCTGACAAAGTTAGATGCAAACTCATTCAAATATATGAGAAATGTTGACATCGACTTCAAATGAGGAAGATAGACTTTGAAAGTAACAATAGCTCCCCTAAATATAATTCACGTAAATCATTCCTAAACAGGTATGTATGTTATATTTGTCGAAAAAGGTAGGTACCTTATTTATTTTGTTACTTTTAGTTTATATGAAAGTAAAATTTGAATTATTTCTTTTTGTGAAAATTAATTTGGCACAGAACTGCATCGGGAGTACTTATAATCTGACAGAACAACGAGTGAGTTTATTTGAATTTGTCCACTCACCGATCCGAAGTTAAGATAAGTAACCATTGACCAAACATACCAACAGATCCCCAACCGTCTACTTCAAAGTCAGATAATCATAATGAAAGTTTTCCAGAAGCTTAACGGCAAACGCCAACAGTCTAACGAAGGAAAATAATTTTAACTTAATTAATATTAACCCATTCGGTATTACTTGACTAACGTTTAATATGCATCCAATATATAATAATTTTAAATAAGTAACTGAATAATCTAGTTTACGTTTAGAATTAGGTTATTGTTTGTCGGCTGGATTTTGGACGGGTCACTAGTCACTCCCGTTTCACATAACAGCTGTGCACAAGGAAGGCAACTCAATACAATAATTTTTGTTTTGGTTTCATAATATTGTTGTTGTTGTATACATGGACAAAAATTGTTACAATCAACAAGTTCTTTTGATCCTTATTTACCATGCAAATCAAAGAAACATTTTTATTTAGAATTTCATGAAAACTATTCAAATATTTTCAATTGTATGTATTTCTGTGATGTTATAGAATATACAGTGTTAGGAATATTTCTTGGTAACTTAGGATTTAACACACGGTCCATAAGCGACAATATGTTAGAAAGAAACAAATGTACATTCGGTGTATAGTCTAGTATCCTTATTTTAACTGTAATAATCTACGCTGACTTTAGATTGTCTATCTCACTATATCTCACATTGGTAATGCTGTGTAACCTTTGCATTTTCCGTTGAGAGTGGGACGATTATTGTTTTACGTTAAAATCAAATGACGAACGATTTTTGTTATCATAAAAAGGAATATTGTATGGGAACATACACTTTCAACATGTAGATTGAAAATGAAGAGGAAGGATAGATAAAAATAGAACAATTACGGCTCTAGACTAAATCGTTTTATTATATATTATAACATTTCACTTTCGGTACTTGAGATGGTCTTTGTGAGCCTTTAAGGGATATAGATAAAATTTGTACAATGATAGCACAATTAAAACCGAAATCATTTCATCAGTTACCTATAATGATAAAACCTATTCGAAAAATAAATATTTCCAATATACTAATTACCATCATTTTTAGAACACACCAAAGACCAGTATCACTATTTTACTCGTTTAAAGTATTTCTTTAGTTCTTAAATAAAGTAGTGTAATGATATAGATTCCTTTCATGCATGATCGTGCAACGCCGCCTAATCGCCTAAAGGAGCTGGCGTATATTTAACATACATATATATTGTTTTTTGTATAGACAGACCTTTTGATGTATGAAGACCGATAGAAAGATCATTTTATTTCGTAAAAGAATTTTTTTAATTGTCCTTTGCTTTTAAAAACGACAATGTATTGTGTTGATGATATTTTTAATAAATACCTACATTTTTATTTTTAATACCTACATTTTTGGTTGAAGTTCTCTTTTGTTGAGAAATGGTTAATACAAGTGTTACTCTCCACTTATCATAGTTGAATGATTAAACTACTTTTAAACCAAATGTATACTGGAATTGCCTGTTTTTCATCGTTCCAACCTAATGAAAACTATGCCCTTTTCCATACAAATGATAACAAATACATTATTCTGCTAAAATGTATCACAAAGATATTTTGGTGATATATTTCTAGAACATAAAGATATTTGTATTTTCAAATCGAACATGTTCTTGTACTTGTACTGTTAATTCATACATCATACTTGAAGGTGTCAATTTAAAACACTTCAACTGATGTTTTGATAAATTAAAACTTCAATTATTCATGTGTAAGCAAATTTGTCAACTGTTAAACCTTACAAAAGTAGTCGACGAATTTGCAATAATTTACAGATTTAATTTCACATTTCGTTGTATTGTCTCTTCCGTTTCAATAATACCTATGCATAGGTCCTCTCGGTTTCGATGTGTCTATTAGCTTAATTATTATTTAGTTCGAGCATATTATTGAGTCTGTAATTTATTCATCCAGACTAAAATTTAGTATTACTAGTATTTTATGTTATTGCTCCCAATCTAGTAACTATATCAATATCAGTTGAAACAAATTAACAGAATAACTTGTTTGATTTAAGAATACAAATAAGAATTTTTGTCCTAGAAAGAAATAAACAGAAGATTGATAATTTGTCATCTCTTCTTCCGTATATTTCTTTTTTATTATTAGCAAGATCAGGTGTCTACTACCTATATCGAACAGAAAATTTCGAAATGCTATGAAAAACGGCCTAGTTTTTCGTTAACTTTAATACTGAAAACAGTAATTTTGGTACTAAATAATACGATTTCGTATGAAAATAGTTAAGTCATTGAGGTATTTGCATAATTTTTTATCAAACATTATTTGTAACAAATAAACATTTTACAGAATATTTGAACTAGTACTTATATTGTCTCTATTATTTATTAATCCATGAAACAGTAAATACGTTCGTATGAAATCACTAGAAATATCTTTAGTTTAGCAATGATAAACGAGACATTAGTGGAAAATTTGAGCATTACTTTATTTCAGTCAGAATTCTATCCAAAGTTGGGATTTTATTTTTAAAGAAGAATTTGTGAACATTATGTCAAATATCTTTTTAGTTGTTTAGTACAAGGTTTTAACAATTCCTGGACGACTTCCACGATTAGAAAAACAATTGTACTAGTGTTTCTATATTCTTTGCTAGCATCCGATTTAGCAACTCCTCATAAGGCTTACAAAAATATTTTGAGTATTTAACACATCACATAGACATGCAAAATTTATCATCATTCATGTATGAAAGAGCCTGTACGCTTTATACAGTACCATATAGATATGGAAAAATTTTATCGACATATACGATTGCATTTGTCTGAAACATCATGTTGCTAGTCGACCAGTACAAAATATAACAAATACACGCGATGTAGATTCAAGCAGATCACCTATGAACACTTTGGTTCTAAAGTACTATGCAAATTTCATTCTTTGTTATTGAATCTTCTAGCTTTCTGGAAGGTGTTTAATACTGACACTAAGCTACAACGTCATATTTTGTATAAAAAAAGTTATTTTATTAACTAATGTTGTACCCCGTATATATGTGAAATGAGAATCAATTCCTTATCTATTCACGTATTCACTAAATTGCTAAACAAAAACACAAAACAAATTTTATATAGGTACCTACATAATTTAATAAATGATTTTTATTGTTTTCTCTTTATCACTCTGTAAGCTGAGCAAAATCACCGTAACATAAATTTACGGGTTTGTATTGTAAAATCACATAAAGTTTTACGGACATATTGCTAATAATAGTTTATTTATCAAGCAAAACTATCATAATCCCTTTTACGAGACATATTTCAAAGTTAGTTGGAAATATGCGTTTTTTATAAGCACATACAATTTTTTATTTAAGAATACCTAACGCAAATAGGCAAATATCTCTCCACACTTTTTATGTATAACCATTATTTTAGGCGGTATGATTAAATCCACGATTTTCTCCAAAAATATAAAACTTCTGGTGGCATATTTCCTTTGTAGGTTTCATTAGAGTGCCAAAAATTCCTACTTGGCGATTGTTTTACGTTCTACTAGACAAATATGAATAAATGCGAATAAAAAAACTCCCCTCTGTTTATGTATTGTTTTTGTCGATATCGGAGAGCTTTGTTGTCGCTTAGACCGCGTTTTTATCTGTAACGTTCGAATTCCAGTTATTCATTTTCCAATTTTAAATAGGTAGGTATATCAAGAATAAACATATTAGAAACATATATATTTGGGTAGAGTGAAACTTACCGATTTTACAGCGGTTTAAGTGAGTGAATGTCACCAAATGACCAATTGACAGGCATTTTCGTAATCGGTAGAATTTTAAATATTTCTTGTTTGGTCATATTATAAAGAACTAATCGCATCGACTCAATTCCGAGTTGCATTTACCTCTAAAATTTGGCAAAAAATACTGTTTTCCAACGTGTTTCACACAATATTTTTTCTAATTTTTAATTGGATGTGATTATTTGAATTCAAATTTAAAGTACTTGAATCGTATAATACGCTTTTATCTGAGGCATAAACCAAATAATATGAAGGGTTCTGGAGAAAAATTTATAACGAATTAGAATATGGTAAATTACCCCTGGGGGGGGGGGCTGTTTAGAAGCAAAAGGTACTTATTAGGTATTGTGCAATGGGCATGTATAAATTTACAAAAGAACCTAGGTATGATGAAATGAGTAAAAACAGCAAAGGATAAATAGTTGGATTGAGCTTGTGCAAAACAAGTAAAAGAGAGAATGGTTGGAAAATTGATGTTATATGGGCAATCCAATTTGGTGGTCGATATCTCCGAATTTCACAGACCTAATTTTCATATAACAATGGTAGTAAATGAAGTAATTTTTTTCGCATTTACAGATATTTAGCGATGTAAACGTGACAATATCAGTTCAATTTGGTTAAAACGTGTTAAGCTTAAAACATATATTTAAAGAATATTGGTTCTCCAATCCTGCTATTTCTATTGAGTAAGATAAAGTATTTTTTGCATTGATTACTATCTTATGAAAATAAATTTTCGAAATATTTGGCTGGTTTGAAACTGGTTGTGAAATTTCATAATTTTGAATAAGGAATAAACTCTGTAATTCTCTCTCTCTCCTGGGGAACAAATCCAATACGCAGAATATTTGTCATTTATTACTTAATGGCCGTTATAATAAGTTTACAAAACATCATGCGATCGTTGTATCAGTTGGCTCCACCTCCATCAATGTAATGTTGGGCAATGGAAAAATTGAAACAGAGATCAAAGGTGCCGACCACGAGTGAACAATTGCTGTAAACTGTGACTTAAATAAGTCATACGATTTAAGTTTATCTTTGCCAACACCAAAGTCCGTCAAAATTCAAGTTAACTAGTCCATCTAACTGCATGACATGAAAAATTACTAAAAACAAAGTTACAATGATTATTTTGTGAAACACTGTTCCTACTCTCACAATAACTCGTTTTGTAGCACGAGTACTACAAAAAGTAAAATTTTTTTATAATAATAAAATGACATTAGTATCATTACCTATTTTGTGTTCATTTCATCTTTGTACTGAAGTGATATGTGTAAGATGTATAAAGTTTGAATCTCAAATTTCAAGTCTTGGTTTGATCATCGTAAAATTAACTATAAAATGTAAAATAAAAATACATACAATGACCAATTGTATGATACTAAAAATTTCTAAAAAAAATTTCAAAGAATTTCAATTGTATCATTGTAAATAATGATATACCTAATAAAGTCTCTTATAAACACGAACTACAAGAAGTAATTTCATAATAATGCACATATATACAAAATTTACTCTGTGATATCGGAAACAGATACACAAAATAACCATTTCAGCAACGTTTTTGGTAACTTTTTATACAGTTTAACTCATGGCTGACAGATTGAAATTTATAGCTAACATTGGATATTTGGTAGGTATTGGGGTAATCAACCCCCTACACATAAGATTATGGAATTTAGAAGAGAAAGAAAAATCAGTTTCAACCTAAAATACACATACACCCAATAATAACAGAATGCACAAACTCATTTTAAATTTTTTTAAAATATTAGTAGTGTCAGGAATCAATTGAAGGCGCCTACGGGAATGAAATACTATAACAAATATTACGTTGAATTATGCTAAGCAAATACTATAACGTTATTTTTGACAAAACGACAGATGTTGCCACGCATCACAAATGTCTATTGACTCACAAGAAAGTTTGGTAGGATTCATTGACTGTCATGCTAGTAATTAAGGAAGTACGACGCATGAGACCTACTTTGGTGGTGAAGTACTGGATAATACTATAACAACATTATAGGGGCTGATACATGCAACTTATTGTTAGGTGAACAAAAGGGAGCTGTTACAGTACTGATGATTTTGTTCTTCATATGTAATTGTGTCTTTGGGGACAATTGAAGGTTTATACTTTATACCGTGTACACTTATACCGTATAAGTTTGTTTGAGGACCTAACATTTTTGATATGTAAATGTGTATTTGGGGTCACTGGAAAGGTATATACGGTATAAGTTTATACAGTTATACAGTTTAAACTGTCCCCGTATAAACACTTATCCATATATATATATATATATATATATATATATATATATATATATATATATATATATATATGTATATATATTAGTTTCAGTGCATCTTCGAGTTGCAAAGAAAAAATTGGGAGTACTCCCACCCCAATAAGAGTTGAAGAACAACATAAAATAATGAGAAGAAATAGTGTTACCGAAGGGATTACTAACATTCAAGTTCGTTCAAATTGTAGTAATTCTGCTGGAAAAGAATCGAGATTGATGTCGTCACTCGGTAATGTTAGAGAGAATTTATTAAAATCACCTTATTATAATTCAAAGACTGGAATACTAGTCGATAACAATACTAAAATAGAATCAAAAGTTGAGAAAATAGTCACCATTAGAAAATCCCTTAACTCGTCGGTGAGTATTAATTAAATGTTACATAATAAAAAATTCAGCTTTTCAATTAATTTTGTGAAAAATTTGTTTCCCGTCTGTTTGCGTTCGACATGGAAATAGCTATGTTGTGACGATTTGCAAAGAATTACATAGAAAAAAATTGATGGTGGAAAATCTATCATCGAATTTCACAGATATTATATAAAATAAAGCAGATGGGTCAAATCTCGCAGGAATCAGCTACAGGCTATAATTATTCTAAACTCATAAAATCTTTTTTTTTTCACACTGAACAAATTTTGATGTTTGTCTCAAATACAAATATGAAGAAGACCTATCCAGACTGAATTGTAGGATGATAAGAACCAATGCTTCAGGTGCTCAAGTGAAAAATACGCATTTGCAAATTAAATATTCGGTTTTTTTATGTTGAGCCTTTTAAATTTTCCATTTTAATTATCCTTACTATCCTTAATTATGTTTTAATTTCGTACAATATTTTGAAATTTAGTTATTTTTAATGTTTAGGGAAAACCGAAGAAGTCCGAAAAAGAGAACATTGGTTAAGGAATTAATTTTGCAAAATAATAACATTGTGATACTGCAGGCAGAATTTTAATATGGTTGTGTAGTTTTCGATTTTAATTTTGTTTAGATAGTTTTATTTTTTTATTAATTGACATATTTTTAATGTTTTTTGATATGCAATGAATAAAATTTTTTGAAAATAAATAGTTTTTTTTATATTTTCCTTATTTAGTCGTATTAAATTCGATCATTTTGTGTTTCAATTTATTTCTTTAATGACAAAAACAATTTTTTGTTGTTAGTGGTAATTGTTGTAGTTTTTTTCTTTGTAGGCTTCCAGTCTAATAAGCCGTTTGGAAAAAATATTCTCATATCTGTTGACCAGATTTTTCATTGCTTGTTCTCGTTTTTATGGCTGTGGTAGGTAAAGATGTGGATTTTTCCAATAAGACCCTTTCAACATGTGCAAATAACACAATAATAAAGTAATAAATATTATGGGTTCCAATGGTTTTATAATTTGTACAGAGCTGGCCAAAAGAAAATAGTTTACTATCATATTTGGCATGATTGATTATCAAATTTTCAGAAAATGCTGATATTTTTACCGTCTCTCCAAAATAATATAATTCTCAACACATCTTAAAATTTGAATTCTTTTCTAATTTATAATTGTTTTCTTGTTATACACGAAGTTTGTTTAAACTTGGAAAAACTATATGATAATTAAGTCATGTAATGAAAATTATTAAGTATGACAATTTGGAGAAAATAGTTGATTATATTATTGCAGCTTTGCTTCAAAGTGGAAAGGTTTGTCTTGGTAATAAAAAAGACCATTTTCTTAATGACTATCTTTATTTTGTATTAGTTCTGAATAATTTTGACACTTGGTATCATGTATTGTCCCATGGAGATTCCGAAAATCACAGTAGTTTTCGAATTTGAGGAATGGTTTTCGTGAAAATCCAATTTTCTCCTCTTGATTCACCCACCGCCATCTGCCCGATACAACACAAACTTTCCTCTCTGCTATACAGTGAGTAACTGTGAGGAAAGTATGGTTCGGACATTATGGCACAGAGGATGCACGTGTTTTGTAGCGCCTGTCATATTCGCAACCCGTTATACGTCTCATAGATAAAATAAAAAAATGTTATTGAATTGAAACCACAATCCTTTTACTCATTCTATGATTTTACGATTATGTCGCTGTCTACCGAGCGACGCCGGAAACTAATTATAGTCTTTCTCCTGTTTATATAACAACCAGTTCGAAGCATTGTGTATAATTGGTTGCCTCTCCTTAAGGGTGAGACTAAATCAATTATATACAAATTTGATATTTCTAAAAACAACTATCTAAACACATCAGATAAAGGAAAGTATCGAAAAAAATATGTGGTATCATGTATTTTCTCATAGAGATTTCGAAAATCACATTAGTTTTCGAATTTAAGCATCGGTTTTCGTGAAAATCCGATTTTTACGTTTTTTCTCCACTTTTCCCCCCTAAATGATCTTTTTTCGAAAAAACTGATAGCTTTTCTGGGATCCTTATACCAAAATACCGCTCTGTGCAAATCACATTAGTTTTCGAATTTGAGCAATGGTTTTCGTGAAAATTCAATTTTCTTGTTTGATTTTTACTGAAAGTGTTTTTGTAACGCCTGTTATATCCGCAACCAGTTATATGACTCGCTTTTAATTCTCAATTCCCGATCACCAAGTTTCACATTTTCCATTTGGAAATCTGATTGTACAGCATCGGCATCTTTGAAATTGACATATCTAAATCCTTTTCCCATACTGGTACGAGGGTCTCTGACAATTCTAACAGCTGATTCTATCAAACCATAAGGTTCAAATAATTTCCATAACTGCTCTTCTTCAGCTCCTTAGGTCTCAAAGGAATAATAAATATAATTAATACTTATTGAATATTCAAAAATATGTATGTCATTAATAAAACTTACAGAAATCAAAATTTCCAACGAACACACAAATGCTTTTATTTGAAAACATTACCATTTTGTTGAACTGCATTTGAGCATCTTCTTGTTTGACAAATCTGTAAAAAATGAAGGTAAAAAATGCCAATACTAATGAGAAAATATTAAAGCAATCAATAATAAAATTTAATATTAATTTCCATTAGTTACCTATGTTGAATCTGTTAATTAATAAATTTAGATAGCATTTGAAATAATATAATATATCTGATTTGGAAATTAAATATTACCTTATAAAACAAAAGATAGATACATACTCTTTATATCAGAATGAAATTCTTTTTTGATGGAAGCGACTTTTTTGGGTATTTTTGGATCACAACGGGTATACCTTTAAACCTTAATGTCTTCTCAATTGGTCCATATTTATATTTTTAAAACACTTTTGATATTTTTCTTTTTATAATCTATAGAAACATTTCACTATCAACTATACTATTTACAACACTATTTGTTAATAATTTCTTTATTTTCAGACTACATTCTAAACTATCGTTTCCATTTACTTGTTCTTCTTCACCGTTAACCGATCCATTTAAACGGCTGCTAGCTGATAATTTTGTTTTCTTTACCTTATTTTTTTTGGACTTGGTTCTGTAGTATCCTTATCCTGATTTAATTGTTCTTTTTCACCATCAACATCCATCATTTGATACTTTTTTTTTATTTTTCATTCTCTCCTTGTTGATTACCTCTCTTACCATTTTTTCTTTGCGTTTTTTGTTCCTCTTTTGTTTTCAAAATAGATGCCGAACTACTCACTTCATTATCGTGTTAATTCAAATTATTTTTACTAGTTGATAAGCATTTCTTTCTTCAGATTAGTGTTTCCTCCATCGTTTAAATGTTGTTTGATATCCAACTTTCTACCCTTACCTTGTTTCTATTCGTTTAGTTTGACTGAAATTCTCCTGACTTTAATTTTATCATCAGTGTTATTAAATCAGCTATACTTCATATCATCATCATATGTTCAGAAAAACAATGGTTATTCTATAAGAAATTCTTATAGTGAAAGTAGATTGTTTAGAATTCAATATTTTTAATGGTTTACAATGGATTCTGGTGTGTTTATTTTAGAAATCTTTCATTTATATTATATTCTGTTATTGACCATTATTAGTCCCTTTTTTTGTTGAAAGTATCCTTGGGTTGATATTTATATTTGAAAAATAACACGTGCGGTGCAGTTTTGGAACTCTTTTTATCTGTTTGTAGAATAGTTTGTTTACATTATATCGAGGGTTTAATACCGATAACGAAAAATGATCGTGCAGCCCCTTCTTGGATGCCTTTGTCTTTGTTCCAAGAATTGTTTGTTTCTAATATATTTTTTTTGATATTTATGAGATTACATTCAACAGAATTGTTAGAGAGTTAAGGACCACCCTTCACTATGAGAAATTTTAAAATCGCATTATTCTACATAAATAATAGATAGTAATACCAAAATATTTATATATGTTGAGGATTTAATACCGATAACAAAAATTGACTGTGAAGCCCCTTTTTAGACGCCCTCATCTTTGTTGGAAGAATTTTTTATTTACTTCACATTTCGAATTTATTTTTGATATTCATGAGAAAAATAATGTTCAATAGAATATTTTCTTATATGGTTTATGTAATTTGGGGATGAGGACCACCCTACATTATGGGAAGTTTTAAAATCACAGAATTCTCGATATCAAGATAACAAAAAAGTTTTGATTTTGTCTTTATACATATGCAACTAATTTTTTGGAAACATCGTTTCAAATTCTACGATCCTTAATTAATATAAAAATTTTCATGTACCTGTAATCACCAATGAAAGTACTAATTCGAAAAACGAAGGTATGTCGTAAAACATTAAAAGTATATATTACCAAAAGGAAATTACTATTATTTGCTGCCCATAACCTCTACTTATATAGCCATTTAATAATATTAAGTTATTGTGAATTGTAATAATTAAATCTATGCCATGTTTTATTGTATGAAGTATATCTATTGTCACTAATTATTCGAAACTTTCTTAGAAATATTATTAAAAATTTATATTGCTCTTTGAAAACACTATTTTATTCAATATGGAAATTATATAACAAAATATGTAATATTTAATTACTTATTATTTAATAAATCAAAACTTTTACATCTTCTCAGTTCATTGACCCCTTTCGAATTCCTTGGGAATGTCTAGACTTGTTTTTGACTTGCGCACTTTAAATGTGACGTCACAAGCTTTAAACAATGCATTTAATTATTTAGATAATGAAACTTTGACAGTATTACAAATTCGGGCAGACATATTTGATGCTAAATTTTCTATTCGTAAAATTTCGTGCAATTTTGTTTTCGATGGTGAAGTGAAAACTATTTTCTTATTGATATAGGTTAGATATTATTCTCTTTATGTAAAAATTAACGAGATTTGTCCAATTAAAGTTTCCAGGAAAATGAACGATTTCAGTGTATTACATTTTATGGAATGCTAATGTTATATTATTATTTTATTAATATTTTCAAAGTAATTAAAATTAAGCATATTCTTCAGATAATTTGAAATTGTTTGAATCATTAATTTACTTATAAACATTAAACAAACGATAATCTAAAATATAGCATCAAATAGTTCGTTGACCTTTGTCTGTCTAGACAGCATGTCGGCCAACTTTGTATGTCGACGCAATTATTGTTCACGTCAAATCTTTTCAACTGTAATGTGTTTTTTCATATAAAAATATATATAGATATTAATATTAAAATACCTTATTTCGATTGTAGTACAAAATAGTTATTATTAGATAAATAAAATACAGAGATACCGGATTTGTTCGATAACGACAAAAAAAACTTTCGATTTCTAGTTTTAAAAATGTGACTAATGTTGAAAATTTTTATTGGAAACATTGGAAATTCTCAGTATATCGATAGAAAATAGCTTTTATTTGAAAATTTTCGTGAAACGGATTGAAAATAAACATTAAAAATTATTTGTTTTTCTTTGATGTTTGTGGACGTGCGTGTTAACAATAATCCGATAAAGAATTTTCCGTGTTTTAATGCAATATTGTGAAAATTATGGATAAACGGAAAATTCTTAACTACCAAGATGGTGATTTCCTCATTTGTGAACTGGTGAGTGATTTTTTGTCTTATTCATTTGATTTTAAATTTACTACCTAAAATATTTCTTGTCATTTGGTCTCAGATTATGGAGTGAAAACTATTTTCTTTTATATATCGGTTATATGCCGCCATTCTTTTGGAACTTTGAATTTTCAAGTGCATTAAACTGGGGATCTTTTAATAAAACAAACTTAATCTAATCGTTTATCACATATTTTTTTTTGATTGATAGATACTCAATACATAATTAGCTAAAGGGTTGTTACTAAACTAATAATTGAGTTTTCTGTTTCATAGAAAACTTTCCAAGTGAAGGTTTCTAATATTTTTTTTGGTATTTGTTCCTCTTGTTCAATAATTGGTGGGTATAGGAAAGAGAAAATTATTTATTGTTTGAATTTAGTGCTTAGTTGATTCAATATCTTTGTTTTTTCGAATAGAAAAAAATTTGAGCTAATGAAGTTGTCAAGAATGTTTTTCTGGTGACTGATTTGCATTTTGAAAACTGTTTAGTCAAAACTTTCAATATTCACTTTTCAATTATTTAATTTCTGGTGTGAGCTTCTCGGGGTACAATAATTCCTAGGTAGGTAGAAGATAGTCTTTAGGGTTGATATTTCAATATCTTTCGAGGGATTGTTATTCTATTTTTAAAATTTTATGTTTATTTTATTGTCCAAATGTAATAATTATGATTGATATTTTGATAAATTGTTGAACCTTCTCAGACCCTTTCTTTATCCTTCCAAGAATTTTATCTTCAAAAACCAACCACCCTTTTTTGTTTATTTAAGCAAACTTATATACCTCTTCTCGATGTTTCCTTTTATAATTCATATTCTAAATGTAATATCCAAAATTTAGGACTTGATAAAGGCTTTATTTATTACTGGGTAGAAAATGAAACAGAAATTTTGAAACTTGAAATAAATTCTACACTGTATGAATTCTACGTTCTTTCTTTACTTAATAAACATTTTCATGTACCTACCTGTAATCACTAATGAAATTACTAATTCGAAAAACGAAGACGTAGAAAAATTGAAAATATATAATAAGTACCTATCTAGTGTCCTAAAAAGAAACTTTGTTAAGCTTTCTTAACCACTTTGTCAGATATCGTCGATTAACATCCATTGAAGCCCATTGAAGTCGATTGTCACTTTGTCATGATTGAAAATTCTATCTTCCTCATTTGAAGCCGAATTTCAACATTTCTCATATATTTGAATGAGTTTGCATCTAACTTTGTCAGATATCGTCGATTTACATTCATTGAAGCCCATTGAAGTCGATTGTCACTTTGTGTTGATTGAAAATTTTCAAAGTCTAACTTCCTCATTTGAAGTCGAATTTCAACATTTCTTATATATTTGAGTGAGTTCGCATCTGACTTTGTCAGATATCGTCGATTAACATCCATTGAAGCCCATTGAAGTCGATTGTCACTTTGTGTTTATTGAAAAATTTCAAAGTCTATCTTCCTCATTTGAAATCGAATTTCAACATTTCTTATATATTTGAGTGAGTTCGCATCTGACTTTGTCAGATATCGTCGATTAACATCCATTGAAGCCCATTGAAGTCGATTGTCAGTCGATTGTCACTTTGTGTTTATTGAAAATTTTCAAAGTCTATCTTCCTCATTTGAAGTCGAATTTCAACATTTCTTATATATTTGAATGAGTTCGCATCTGACTTTGTCAGATATCGTCGATTTACATTCATTGAAGCCCATTGAGGTCGATTGTCACTTTGGGTTGATTGAAAATTTTCAAAGTCTATCTTCCCCATTTGAAGTCGAATTTCAACATTTCTCATATATTTGAATGAGGAAATGAGGAAGATAGACTTTGAAAATTTTCAATCAACATGAATGTAAATCGACGATATCTGACAAAGTTAGATGCAAACTCATCCAAATATATGAGAAATGTTGAAATTCGACTTCAAATGAGGAAGATAGACTTTGATAATTTTCAATCAACACAAAGTGAGAATCGACTTCAATGGGCTTCAATAAATGTAAATCGACGATATATGACAAAGTTAGATGCAAACTCATTCAAATATATGAGAAATGTTGAAATTCGACTTCAAATGAGGAAGATAGACTTTGAAAATTTTCAATCAACACAAAGTGAGAATCGACTTCATTGGGCTTCAATGAATGTAAATCGACGATATCTGACAAAGTTAGATGCAAACTCATTCAAATATATGAGAAATGTTGAAATTCGACTTCAAATGAGGAAGATAGACTTTGAAAGTAACAATAGCTCCCCTAAATATAATTCACGTAAATCATTCCTAAACAGGTATGTTTTTCTATTGTCATATTAAATTGATATTTGTAATAATTAATCTAAACCATTTTAATCCTTTTTTGTTTATTTAAGCAAACTTATATACCTCTTCTCGATGTTTCCTTTTATAATTCATATTCTAAATGTAATATCCAAAATTTAGGACTTGATAAAGGCTTTATTTATTACTGGGTAGAAAATGAAACAGAAATTTTGAAACTTGAAATAAATTCTACACTGTATGAATTCTACGTTCTTTCTTTACTTAATAAACATTTTCATGTACCTACCTGTAATCACTAATGAAATTACTAATTCGAAAAACGAAGACGTAGAAAAATTGAAAATATATAATAAGTACCTATCTAGTATCCTAAAAAGAAACTTTGTTAAGCTTTCTTAACCACTTTGTCAGATATCGTCGATTAACATCCATTGAAGCCCATTGAAGTCGATTGTCACTTTGTCTTGATTGAAAATTTTCAAAGTCTATCTTCCCCATTTGAAGTCGAATTTCAACATTTCTTATATATTTGAATGAGTTTGTATCTGACTTTGTCAGATATCGTCGATTTACATTCATTGAAGCCCATTGAAGTCGATTCTCACTTTGTGTTGATTAAAAATTTTCAAAGTCTATCTTCCTCATTTGAAGTAGAATTTCAACATTTCTTATATATTTGAATGAGTTTGTATCTGACTTTGTCAGATATCGTCGATTTACATTCATTGAAGCCCATTGAAGTCGTTTGTCACTTTGTGTTGATTGAAAATTTTCAAAGTCTATCTTCCTCATTTGAAGTCGAATTTCAACATTTCTCATATATTTGAATGAGTTTGCATCTAACTTTGTCAGATATCGTCGATTTACATTCATTGAAGCCCATTGAAGTCGATTGTCACTTTGTGTTGATTGAAAATTTTCAAAGTCTAACTTCCTCATTTGAAGTCGAATTTCAACATTTCTTATATATTTGAGTGAGTTCGCATCTGACTTTGTCAGATATCGTCGATTAACATCCATTGAAGCCCATTGAAGTCGATTGTCACTTTGTGTTTATTGAAAAATTTCAAAGTCTATCTTCCTCATTTGAAATCGAATTTCAACATTTCTTATATATTTGAGTGAGTTCGCATCTGACTTTGTCAGATATCGTCGATTAACATCCATTGAAGCCCATTGAAGTCGATTGTCACTTTGTGTTTATTGAAAATTTTCAAAGTCTATCTTCCTCATTTGAAGTCGAATTTCAACATTTCTTATATATTTGAATGAGTTCGCATCTGACTTTGTCAGATATCGTCGATTTACATTCATTGAAGCCCATTGAGGTCGATTGTCACTTTGGGTTGATTGAAAATTTTCAAAGTCTATCTTCCCCATTTGAAGTGGAATTTCAACATTTCTCATATATTTGAATGAGGAAATGAGGAAGATAGACTTTGAAAATTTTCAATCAACATGAATGTAAATCGACGATATCTGACAAAGTTAGATGCAAACTCATCCAAATATATGAGAAATGTTGAAATTCGACTTCAAATGAGGAAGATAGACTTTGATAATTTTCAATCAACACAAAGTGAGAATCGACTTCAATGGGCTTCAATAAATGTAAATCGACGATATATGACAAAGTTAGATGCAAACTCATTCAAATATATGAGAAATGTTGAAATTCTACTTCAAATGAGGAAGATAGACTTTGAAAATTTTCAATCAACACAAAGTGAGAATCGACTTCAATGGGCTTCAATAAATGTAAATCGACGATATATGACAAAGTTAGATGCAAACTCATTCAAATATATGAGAAATGTTGAAATTCGACTTCAAATGAGGAAGATAGACTTTGAAAGTAACAATAGCTCCCCTAAATATAATTCACGTAAATCATTCCTAAACAGGTATGTTTTTCTATTGTCATATTAAATTGATATTTGTAATAATTAATCTAAACCATTTTAATCCTTATATATATATATATATATATATATATATATATATATATATATATATATATTCCAGATCAAATTCTTTGACTGAGTGAAGTAACAGAGAAAAAATAAGTAGAGATTCAAATGGCACTCCGACAACCTCAAAACTAAGAAGACCAAGGTAGAGAATGTCTTTTGTTTGTTCGAATCTATTTTTATTAAATTTCAGTTTTTTTTTTTTTGGTATATTTGAATCGATTTATAATTTTAATACCCAATAATAAAAAAACACCGCATGACTAGAAATGATTTCAATTATATATATATATATATATATATATATATATATATATATATATATATATATATATATATATATATATATATATATGTATGCCAAAGTGTTAGTTTGGGGACAAAATATTTCTGTAAGTGATTGTTTGAGGACATTTGAGGACTGTCCCCAAAGTTTTTATATGCCTAACTGTTGTTTTGAGGACTCGGGCAGTTTGGGGACTATCAAATTTGGTGTTTGAGGACACTATTGAGCAAAATGGGGACCACACTGAGCAATTCGGGGACAGCATATAGCAATTCGAGGACTGAATCGAATAAGAGAACCATTGTTTATTTAGCATTAAATCCAGCAACTCTAAGGAGGATTCGCGTTAGCAACTATTCTAATAGAGACTCAATCATCTGGACAATTATGATTTTTCTATTAAAATTTAGGAAAGTGGCTAAGATAGTCAGACGATTTTTGTTATTTGCCTAATAACAAAAACCGTTCACTCTCATCAGCTCTTGAACTTTGGCCAAAAATTTGAACCCCAAATTGTACTTTATAGCTACGTATTAAAATTTTCAGTTTTAGCAAATTGATAATAGAGACGTTAGAATTGGATATTTGTACCTACCTTTGCTCTGTTATGATATTATGTTTTAGGAAAAGAGTAATGCACTGAATTTATACTTGTTTCTTTCTAACACATTGTCGCTTATGGACTGTGTGTAGAATCCTATGTCACCATGAAATATTCCTAACACCTATATTTCAAGAAATGCTGCTCCAAAAGTAGTGCAAATATGAATGAGAAAACTTATAGTATATTTTGTGACGAAAAGCTGTATGAAGGCTGTGAGTTAAATACTCGTCATTCAAATCATTTCATTAAGACTTCTATCGGTTTATGTCGTTACCCGTTTGCTTGAAAAGAGAACTGTTGGGTATTGTCCAAAAAAAGTCCAATATTTTTAGCAGAGAATTTATTCAGTATTTACCTTAAGCACCAGACGAGACATTTTTGGTACTCATGGTGTATGAGATCGATTTTTATTAAGAATTTTCAAAATATAACCAATAAACCCAACGTACCATCATAAAAATAGGTTTAGTAACTTGACAGAATAAGATTAATCATATAATAGTAATTATGCGCCAAGGAGGATATGTGAGGTATTATTGTCCATATATTTGTCGAAAAAGGTAGGTACCTTATTTATTTTGTTACTTTTAGTTTATATGAAAGTAAAATTTGAATTATTTCTTTTTGTGAAAATTAATTTGGCACAGAACTGCATCGGGAGTACTTATAATCTGACAGAACAACGAGTGAGTTTATTTGAATTTGTCCACTCACCGATCCGAAGTTAAGATAAGTAACCATTGACCAAACATACCAACAGATCCCCAACCGTCTACTTCAAAGTCAGATAATCATAATGAAAGTTTTCCAGAAGCTTAACGGCAAACGCCAACAGTCTAACGAAGGAAAATAATTTTAACTTAATTAATATTAACCCATTCGGTATTACTTGACTAACGTTTAATATGCATCCAATATATAATAATTTTAAATAAGTAACTGAATAATCTAGTTTACGTTTAGAATTAGGTTATTGTTTGTCGGCTGGATTTTGGACGGGTCACTAGTCACTCCCGTTTCACATAACAGCTGTGCACAAGGAAGGCAACTCAATACAATAATTTTTGTTTTGGTTTCATAATATTGTTGTTGTTGTATACATGGACAAAAATTGTTACAATCAACAAGTTCTTTTGATCCTTATTTACCATGCAAATCAAAGAAACATTTTTATTTAGAATTTCATGAAAACTATTCAAATATTTTCAATTGTATGTATTTCTGTGATGTTATAGAATATACAGTGTTAGGAATATTTCTTGGTAACTTAGGATTTAACACACGGTCCATAAGCGACAATATGTTAGAAAGAAACAAATGTACATTCGGTGTATAGTCTAGTATCCTTATTTTAACTGTAATAATCTACGCTGACTTTAGATTGTCTATCTCACTATATCTCACATTGGTAATGCTGTGTAACCTTTGCATTTTCCGTTGAGAGTGGGACGATTATTGTTTTACGTTAAAATCAAATGACGAACGATTTTTGTTATCATAAAAAGGAATATTGTATGGGAACATACACTTTCAACATGTAGATTGAAAATGAAGAGGAAGGATAGATAAAAATAGAACAATTACGGCTCTAGACTAAATCGTTTTATTATATATTATAACATTTCACTTTCGGTACTTGAGATGGTCTTTGTGAGCCTTTAAGGGATATAGATAAAATTTGTACAATGATAGCACAATTAAAACCGAAATCATTTCATCAGTTACCTATAATGATAAAACCTATTCGAAAAATAAATATTTCCAATATACTAATTACCATCATTTTTAGAACACACCAAAGACCAGTATCACTATTTTACTCGTTTAAAGTATTTCTTTAGTTCTTAAATAAAGTAGTGTAATGATATAGATTCCTTTCATGCATGATCGTGCAACGCCGCCTAATCGCCTAAAGGAGCTGGCGTATATTTAACATACATATATATTGTTTTTTGTATAGACAGACCTTTTGATGTATGAAGACCGATAGAAAGATCATTTTATTTCGTAAAAGAATTTTTTTAATTGTCCTTTGCTTTTAAAAACGACAATGTATTGTGTTGATGATATTTTTAATAAATACCTACATTTTTATTTTTAATACCTACATTTTTGGTTGAAGTTCTCTTTTGTTGAGAAATGGTTAATACAAGTGTTACTCTCCACTTATCATAGTTGAATGATTAAACTACTTTTAAACCAAATGTATACTGGAATTGCCTGTTTTTCATCGTTCCAACCTAATGAAAACTATGCCCTTTTCCATACAAATGATAACAAATACATTATTCTGCTAAAATGTATCACAAAGATATTTTGGTGATATATTTCTATAACATAAAGATATTTGTATTTTCAAATCGAACATGTTCTTGTACTTGTATTGTTAATTCATACATCATACTTGAAGGTGTCAATTTAAAACACTTCAACTGATGTTTTGATAAATTAAAACTTCAATTATTCATGTGTAAGCAAATTTGTCAACTGTTAAACCTTACAAAAGTAGTCGACGAATTTGCAATAATTTACAGATTTAATTTCACATTTCGTTGTATTGTCTCTTCCGTTTCAATAATACCTATGCATAAGTCCTCTCGGTTTCGATGTGTCTATTAGCTTAATTATTATTTAGTTCGAGCATATTATTGAGTCTGTAATTTATTCATCCAGACTAAAATTTAGTATTACTAGTATTTTATGTTATTGCTCCCAATCTAGTAACTATATCAATATCAGTTGAAACAAATTAACAGAATAACTTGTTTGATTTAAGAATACAAATAAGAATTTTTGTCCTAGAAAGAAATAAACAGAAGATTGATAATTTGTCATCTCTTCTTCCGTATATTTCTTTTTTATTATTAGCAAGATCAGGTGTCTACTACCTATATCGAACAGAAAATTTCGAAATGGTATGAAAAACGGCCTAGTTTTTCGTTAACTTTAATACTGAAAACAGTAATTTTGGTACTAAATAATTCGATTTCGTATGAAAATAGTTAAGTCAATGAGGTATTTGCATAATTTTTTATCAAACATTATTTGTAACAAATAAACATTTTACAGAATATTTGAACTAGTACTTATATTGTCTCTATTATTTATTAATCCATGAAACAGTAAATACGTTCGTATGAAATCACTAGAAATATCTTTAGTTTAGCAATGATAAACGAGACATTAGTGGAAAATTTGAGCATTACTTTATTTCAGTCAGAATTCTATCCAAAGTTGGGATTTTATTTTTAAAGAAGAATTTGTGAACATTATGTCAAATATTTTTTTAGTTTTTTAGTACAAGGTTTTAACAATTCCTGAACGACTTCCACGATTAGAAAAACAATTGTTCTAGTGTTTCTATATTCTTTGCTAGCAGCCGATTTAGCAACTCCTCATAAGGCTTACAAAAATATTTTGAGTATTTAACACATCACATAGACATGCAAAATTTATCATCATTCATGTATGAAAGAGCCTGTACGCTTTATACAGTACCATATAGATATGGAAAAATTTTATCGACATATACGATTGCATTTGTCTGAAACATCATGTTGCTAGTCGACCAGTACAAAATATAACAAATACACGCGATGTAGATTCAAGCAGATCACCTATGAACACTTTGGTTCTAAAGTACTATGCAAATTTCATTCTTTGTTATTGAATCTTCTAGCTTTCTGGAAGGTGTTTAATACTGACACTAAGCTACAACGTCATATTTTGTATAAAAAAAGTTATTTTATTAACTAATGTTGTACCCCGTATATATGTGAAATGAGAATCAATTCCTTATCTATTCACGTATTCACTAAATTGCTAAACAAAAACACAAAACAAATTTTATATAGGTACCTACATAATTTAATAAATGATTTTTATTGTTTTCTCTTTATCACTCTGTAAGCTGAGCAAAATCACCGTAACATAAATTTACGGGTTTGTATTGTAAAATCACATAAAGTTTTACGGACATATTGCTAATAATAGTTTATTTATCAAGCAAAACTATCATAATCCCTTGTACGAGACATATTTCAAAGTTAGTTGGAAATATGCGTTTTTTATAAGCACATACAATTTTTTATTTAAGAATACCTAACGCAAATAGGCAAATATCTCTCCACACTTTTTATGTATAACCATTATTTTAGGCGGTATGATTAAATCCACGATTTTCTCCAAAAATATAAAACTTCTGGTGGCATATTTCCTTTGTAGGTTTCATTAAGAGTGCCAAAAATTCCTACTTGGCGATTGTTTTACGTTCTACTAGACAAATATGAATAAATGCGAATAAAAAAACTCCCCTCTGTTTATGTATTGTTTTTGTTGATATCGGAGAGCTTTGTTGTCGCTTAGACCGCGTTTTTATCTGTAACGTTCGAATTCCAGTTATTCATTTTTCAATTTTAAATAGGTAGGTATATCAAGAATAAACATATTAGAAACATATATATTTGGGTAGAGTGAAACTTACCGATTTTACAGCGGTTTAAGTGAGTGAATGTCACCAAATGACCAATTGACAGGCATTTTCGTAATCGGTAGAATTTTAAATATTTCTTGTTTGGTCATATTATAAAGAACTAATCGCATCGACTCAATTCCGAGTTGCATTTACCTCTAAAATTTGGCAAAAAATACTGTTTTCCAACGTGTTTCACACAATATTTTTTCTAATTTTTAATTGGATGTGATTATTTGAATTCAAATTTAAAGTACTTGAATCGTATAATACGCTTTTATCTGAGACATAAACCAAATAATATGAAGGGTTCTGGAGAAAAATTTATAACGAATTAGAATATGGTAAATTACCCCTGGGGGGGGGCTGTTTAGAAGCAAAAGGTACTTTTTAGGTATTGTGCAATGGGCATGTATAAATTTACAAAAGAACCTAGGTATGATGAAATGAGTAAAAACAGCAAAGGATAAATAGTTGGATTGAGCTTGTGCAAAACAAGTAAAAGAGAGAATGGTTGGAAAATTGATGTTATATGGGCAATCCAATTTGGTGGTCGATATCTCCGAATTTCACAGACCTAATTTTCATATAACAATGGTAGTAAATGAAGTAATTTTTTTCGCATTTACAGATATTTAGCGATGTAAACGTGACAATATCAGTTCAATTTGGTTAAAACGTGTTAAGCTTAAAACATATATTTAAAGAATATTGGTTCTCCAATCCTGCTATTTCTATTTGGGCTTCAATCGATGTTATTCGATGATATCTTACAAAGTTAGATGCGAACTTACTCAAATATATGAGAAATGTTGAAATTCGACTTCAAATAAGGAAGATAGACTTGGAAAATTTTCAATTAACACAAAGTGACAGTTGACCTCAATGGGCTAATGGATGTTATTCGATGATATCAGACAAAGTTAGATGCAAACTCACTCAAATATATAACAAATGTTGGAATTCGACTTCAAATTAGGAAGATAGACTTTGAAAATTTTCAATTATTACAAAGTGACAGTTGACCTCAATGGGCTTCAATGGATGTTATTCGATGATATCTGACAAAGTTAGATGCAAACTCACTCAAATATTTAAGAAATGTTGGAATTCGACTTCAAATTAGGAAGATAGACTTTGAAAATTTTCAATTATTACAAAGTGACAGTTGACCTCAATGGGCTTCAATGGATGTTATTCGATGATATCTGACTAAGTTAGATGCAAACTCACTCAAATATATAAGAAATGTTGGAATTCGACTTCAAATTAGGAAGATAGACTTTGAAAATTTTCAATTATTACAAAGTGACAGTTGACCTCAATGGGCTTCAATGGATGTTATTCGATGATATCTGACAAAGTTAGATGCAAACTCACTCAAATATATAAGAAATGTTGGAATTCGACTTCAAATTAGGAAGATAGACTTTGAAAATTTTCAATTATTACAAAGTGACAGTTGACCTCAATGGGCTTCAATGGATGTTATTCGATGATATCTGACAAAGTTAGATGCAAACTCACTCAAATATATAAGAAATGTTGGAATTCGACTTCAAATTAGGAAGATAGACTTTGAAAATTTTCAATTATTACAAAGTGACAGTTGACCTCAATGGGCTTCAATGGATGTTATTCGATGATATCTGACAAAGTTAGATGCAAACTCACTCAAATATATAAGAAATGTTGGAATTCGACTTCAAATTAGGAAGATAGACTTTGAAAATTTTCAATTATTACAAAGTGACAGTTGACCTCAATGGGCTTCAATGGATGTTATTCGATGATATCTGACTAAGTTAGATGCAAACTCACTCAAATATATAAGAAATGTTGGAATTCGACTTCAAATTAGGAAGATAGACTTTGAAAATTTTCAATTATTACAAAGTGACAGTTGACCTCAATGGGCTTCAATGGATGTTATTCGATGATATCTGACAAAGTTAGATGCAAACTCACTCAAATATATAAGAAATGTTGGAATTCGACTTCAAATTAGGAAGATAGACTTTGAAAATTTTCAATTATTACAAAGTGACAGTTGACCTCAATGGGCTTCAATGGATGTTATTCGATGATATCTGACAAAGTTAGATGCAAACTCACTCAAATATATAAGAAATGTTGGAATTCGACTTCAAATTAGGAAGATAGACTTTGAAAATTTTCAATTATTACAAAGTGACAGTTGACCTCAATGGGCTTCAATGGATGTTATTCGATGATATCTGACAAAGTTAGATGCAAACTCACTCAAATATATAAGAAATGTTGGAATTCGACTTCAAATTAGGAAGATAGACTTTGAAAATTTTCAATTATTACAAAGTGACAGTTGACCTCAATGGGCTTCAATTGATGTTATTCGATGATATCTGACAAAGTTTCGTTTCGTTTCAAATATGAAGAAGACCTATCTAGACTGAATTGTAGGATGATAAGAACCAATGCTTCAGGTGCTCAAGTGAAAAATGCGCATTTGCAAATTAAATATTCGGTTTTTTTTATGTTGAGCCTTTTAAATTTTCCATTTTAATTATCCTTACTATCCTTACTTATGTTTTAATTTCGTACAATATTTTGAAATTTAGTTATTTTTAATGTTTAGGGAAAACCGAAGAAGTCCGAAAAAGAGAACATTGGTTAAGGAATTAATTTTGCAAAATAATAACATTGTGATACTGCAGGCAGAATTTTAATATGGTTGTGTAGTTTTCGATTTTAATTTTGTTTAGATAGTTTTATTTTTTTATTAATTGACATATTTTTAATGTTTTTTGATATGCAATGAATAAAATTTTTTGAAAATAAATAGTTTTTTTTATATTTTCCTTATTTAGTCGTATTAAATTCGATCATTTTGTGTTTCAATTTATTTCTTTAATGACAAAAACAATTTTTTGTTGTTAGTGGTAATTGTTGTAGTTTTTTTCTTTGTAGGCTTCCAGTCTAATAAGCCGTTTGGAAAAAATATTCTCATATCTGTTGACCAGATTTTTCATTGCTTGTTCTCGTTTTTATGGCTGTGGTAGGTAAAGATGTGGATTTTTCCAATAAGACCCTTTCAACATGTGCAAATAACACAATAATAAAGTAATAAATATTATGGGTTCCAATGGTTTTATAATTTGTACAGAGCTGGCCAAAAGAAAATAGTTTACTATCATATTTGGCATGATTGATTATCAAATTTTCAGAAAATGCTGATATTTTTACCGTCTCTCCAAAATAATATAATTCTCAACACATCTTAAAATTTGAATTCTTTTCTAATTTATAATTGTTTTCTTGTTATACACGAAGTTTGTTTAAACTTGGAAAAACTATTTGATAATTAAGTCATGTAATGAAAATTATTAAGTATGACAATTTGGAGAAAATAGTTGATTATATTATTGCAGCTTTGCTTCAAAGTGGAAAGGTTTGTCTTGGTAATAAAAAAGACCATTTTCTTAATGACTATCTTTATTTTGTATTAGTTCTGAATAATTTTGACACTTGGTATCATGTATTGTCCCATGGAGATTCCGAAAATCACAGTAGTTTTCGAATTTGAGGAATGGTTTTCGTGAAAATCCAATTTTCTCCTCTTGATTCACCCACCGCCATCTGCCCGATACAACACAAACTTTCCTCTCTGCTATACAGTGAGTAACTGTGAGGAAAGTGTGGTTCGGACATTATGGCACAGAGGATGCACGTGTTTTGTAGCGCCTGTCATATTCGCAACCCGTTATACGTCTCATAGATAAAATAAAAAAATGTTATTGAATTGAAACCACAATCCTTTTACTCATTCTATGATTTTACGATTATGTCGCTGTCTACCGAGCGACGCCGGAAACTAATTATAGTCTTTCTCCTGTTTATATAACAACCAGTTCGAAGCATTGTGTATAATTGGTTGCTTCTCCTTAAGGGTGAGACTAATCAATTATATACAAATTTGATATTTCTAAAAACAACTATCTAAACACATCAGATAAAGGAAAGTATCGAAAAAAATATGTGGTATCATGTATTTTCTCATAGAGATTTCGAAAATCACATTAGTTTTCGAATTTAAGCATCGGTTTTCGTGAAAATCCGATTTTTACGTTTTTTCTCCACTTTTCCTCCCTAAATGATCTTTTTTCGAAAAAACTGATAGCTTTTCTGGGATCCTTATACCAAAATACCGCTCTGTGCAAATCACATTAGTTTTCGAATTTGAGCAATGGTTTTCGTGAAAATTCAATTTTCTTGTTTGATTTTTACTGAAAGTGTTTTTGTAACGCCTGTTATATCCGCAACCAGTTATATGACTCGCTTTTAATTCTCAATTCCCGATCACCAAGTTTCACATTTTCCATTTGGAAATCTGATTGTACAGCATCGGCATCTTTGAAATTGACATATCTAAATCCTTTTCCCATACTGGTACGAGGGTCTCTGACAATTCTAACAGCTGATTCTATCAAACCATAAGGTTCAAATAATTTCCATAACTGCTCTTCTTCAGCTCCTTAGGTCTCAAAGGAATAATAAATATAATTAATACTTATTGAATATTCAAAAATATGTATGTCATTAATAAAACTTACAGAAATCAAAATTTCCAACGAACACACAAATGCTTTTCTTTGAAAACATTACCATTTTGTTGAACTGCATTTGAGCATCTTCTTGTTTGACAAATCTGTAAAAAATGAAGGTAAAAAATGCCAATACTAATGAGAAAATATTAAAGCAATCAATAATAAAATTTAATATTAATTTCCATTAGTTACCTATGTTGAATCTGTTAATTAATAAATTTAGATAGCATTTGAAATAATATAATATATCTGATTTGGAAATTAAATATTACCTTATAAAACAAAAGATAGATACATACTCTTTATATCAGAATGAAATTCTTTTTTGATGGAAGCGACTTTTTTGGGTATTTTTGGATCACAACGGGTATACCTTTAAACCTTAATGTCTTCTCAATTGGTCCATATTTATATTTTTAAAACACTTTTGATATTTTTCTTTTTATAATCTATAGAAACATTTCACTATCAACTATACTATTTACAACACTATTTGTTAATAATTTCTTTATTTTCAGACTACATTCTAAACTATCGTTTCCATTTACTTGTTCTTCTTCACCGTTAACCGATCCATTTAAACGGCTGCTAGCTGATAATTTTGTTTTCTTTACCTTATTTTTTTTTGGACTTGGTTCTGTAGTATCCTTATCCTGATTTAATTGTTCTTTTTCACCATCAACATCCATCATTTGATACTTTTTTTTTATTTTTCATTCTCTCCTTGTTGATTACCTCTCTTACCATTTTTTCTTTGCGTTTTTTGTTCCTCTTTTGTTTTCAAAATAGATGCCGGTTCACTTCATTATCGTGTTAATTCAAATTATTTTTACTAGTTGATAAGCATTTCTTTCTTCAGATTAGTGTTTCCTCCATCGTTTAAATGTTGTTTGATATCCAACTTTCTACCCTTACCTTGTTTCTATTCGTTTAGTTTGACTGAAATTCTCCTGACTTTAATTTTATCATCAGTGTTATTAAATCAGCTATACTTCATATCATCATCATATGTTCAGAAAATCAATGGTTATTCTATAAGAAATTCTTATAGTGAAAGTAGATTGTTTAGAATTCAATATTTTTAATGGTTTACAATGGATTCTGGTGTGTTTATTTTAGAAATCTTTCATTTATATTATATTCTGTTATTGACCATTATTAGTCCCTTTTTTTGTTGAAAGTATCCTTGGGTTGATATTTATATTTGAAAAATAACACGTGCGGTGCAGTTTTGGAACTCTTTTTATCTGTTTGTAGAATAGTTTGTTTACATTATATCGAGGGTTTAATACCGATAACGAAAAATGATCGTGCAGCCCCTTCTTGGATGCCTTTGTCTTTGTTCCAAGAATTGTTTGTTTCTAATATATTTTTTTTGATATTTATGAGATTACATTCAACAGAATTGTTAGAGAGTTAAGGACCACCCTTCACTATGAGAAATTTTAAAATCGCATTATTCTACATAAATAATAGATAGTAATACCAAAATATTTATATATGTTGAGGATTTAATACCGATAACAAAAATTGACCGTGAAGCCCCTTTTTAGACGCCCTCATCTTTGTTGGAAGAATTTCTTATTTACTTCACATTTCGAATTTATTTTTGATATTCATGAGAAAAATAATGTTCAATAGAATATTTTCTTATATGGTTTATGTAATTTGGGGATGAGGACCACCCTACATTATGGGAAGTTTTAAAATCACAGAATTCTCGATATCAAGATAACAAAAAAGTTTTGATTTTGTCTTTATACATATGCAACTAATTTTTTGGAAACATCGTTTCAAATTCTACGATCCTTAATTAATATAAAAATTTTCATGTACCTGTAATCACCAATGAAAGTACTAATTCGAAAAACGAAGGTATGTCGTAAAACATTAAAAGTATATATTACCAAAAGGAAATTACTATTATTTGCTGCCCATAACCTCTACTTATATAGCCATTTAATAATATTAAGTTATTGTGAATTGTAATAATTAAATCTATGCCATGTTTTATTGTATGAAGTATATCTATTGTCACTAATTATTCGAAACTTTCTTAGAAATATTATTAAAAATTTATATTGCTCTTTGAAAACACTATTTTATTCAATATGGAAATTATATAACAAAATATGTAATATTTAATTACTTATTATTTAATAAATCAAAACTTTTACATCTTCTCAGTTCATTGACCCCTTTCGAATTCCTTGGGAATGTCTAGACTTGTTTTTGACTTGCGCACTTTAAATGTGACGTCACAAGCTTTAAACAATGCATTTAATTATTTAGATAATGAAACTTTGACAGTATTACAAATTCGGGCAGACATATTTGATGCTAAATTTTCTATTCGTAAAATTTCGTGCAATTTTGTTTTCGATGGTGAAGTGAAAACTATTTTCTTATTGATATAGGTTAGATATTATTCTCTTTATGTAAAAATTAACGAGATTTGTCCAATTAAAGTTTCCAGGAAAATGAACGATTTCAGTGTATTACATTTTATGGAATGCTAATGTTATATTATTATTTTATTAATATTTTCAAAGTAATTAAAATTAAGCATATTCTTCAGATAATTTGAAATTGTTTGAATCATTAATTTACTTATAAACATTAAACAAACGATAATCTAAAATATAGCATCAAATAGTTCGTTGACCTTTGTCTGTCTAGACAGCATGTCGGCCAACTTTGTATGTCGACGCAATTATTGTTCACGTCAAATCTTTTCAACTGTAATGTGTTTTTTCATATAAAAATATATATAGATATTAATATTAAAATACCTTATTTCGATTGTAGTACAAAATAGTTATTATTAGATAAATAAAATACAGAGATACCGGATTTGTTCGATAACGACAAAAAAAACTTTCGATTTCTAGTTTTAAAAATGTGACTAATGTTGAAAATTTTTATTGGAAACATTGGAAATTCTCAGTATATCGATAGAAAATAGCTTTTATTTGAAAATTTTCGTGAAACGGATTGAAAATAAACATTAAAAATTATTTGTTTTTCTTTGATGTTTGTGGACGTGCGTGTTAACAATAATCCGATAAAGAATTTTCCGTGTTTTAATGCAATATTGTGAAAATTATGGATAAACGGAAAATTCTTAACTACCAAGATGGTGATTTCCTCATTTGTGAACTGGTGAGTGATTTTTTGTCTTATTCATTTGATTTTAAATTTACTACCTAAAATATTTCTTGTCATTTGGTCTCAGATTATGGAGTGAAAACTATTTTCTTTTATATATCGGTTATATGCCGCCATTCTTTTGGAACTTTGAATTTTCAAGTGCATTAAACTGGGGATCTTTTAATAAAACAAACTAATAATTGAGTTTTCTGTTTCATAGAAAACTTTCCAAGTGAAGGTTTCTAATATTTTTTTTGGTATTTGTTCCTCTTGTTCAATAATTGGTGGGTATAGGAAAGAGAAAATTATTTATTGTTTGAATTTAGTGCTTAGCTGCTTCAATATCTTTGTTTTTTCGAATAGAAAAAAATTTGAGCTAATGAAGTTGTCAAGAATGTTTTTCTGGTGACTGATTTGCATTTTGAAAACTGTTTAGTCAAAACTTTCAATATTCACTTTTCAATTATTTAATTTCTGGTGTGAGCTTCTCGGGGTACAATAATTCCTAGGTAGGTAGAAGATAGTCTTTAGGGTTGATATTTCAATATCTTTCGAGGGATTGTTATTCTATTTTTAAAATTTTATGTTTATTTTATTGTCCAAATGTAATAATTATGATTGATATTTTGATAAATTGTTGAACCTTCTCAGACCCTTTCTTTATCCTTCCAAGAATTTTATCTTCAAAAACCAACCACCCTTTTTTGTTTATTTAAGCAAACTTATATACCTCTTCTCCATGTTTCCTTTTATAATTCGTATTCTAAATGTAATATCCAAAATTTAGGACTTGATAAAGGCTTTATTTATTACTGGGTAGAAAATGAAACAGAAATTTTGAAACTTGAAATAAATTCTACACTGTATGAATTCTACGTTCTTTCTTTACTTAATAAACATTTTCATGTACCTACCTGTAATCACTAATGAAAAGAAACTTTGTTAAGCTTTCTTAACCACTTTGTCAGATATCGTCGATTAACATCCATTGAAGCCCATTGAAGTCGATTGTCACTTTGTCTTGATTGAAAATTTTCAAAGTCTATCTTCCCCATTTGAAATCGAATTTCAACATTTCTCATATATTTGAATGAGGAAATGAGGAAGATAGAATTTTCAATCAACATGAATGTAAATCGACGATATCTGACAAAGTTAGATGCAAACTCATCCAAATATATGAGAAATGTTGAAATTCGACTTCAAATGAGGAAGATAGACTTTGATAATTTTCAATCAACACAAAGTGAGAATCGACTTCAATGGGCTTCAATAAATGTAAATCGACGATATCTGACAAAGTTAGATGCAAACTCATTCAAATATATGAGTAATGTTGAAATTCGACTTCAAATGAGGAAGATAGACTTTGAAAATTTTCAATCAACACAAAGTGACAAACCTCAATGGGTTTCAATGAATGTAAGTCGACGATATCTGACAAAGTTAGATGCAAACTCTTTCTAATATATAAGAAATGTTGAAATTCGACTTAAAATGAGGAATATAGACTTTGAAAATTTTCAATCAACACAAAGTGAGAATCGACTTCAATGGGCTTCAATGAATGTAAATCGACGATATCTGACAAAGTTAGATGCAAACTCATTCAAATATATGAGAAATGTTGAAATTCGACTTCAAATGAGGAAGATAAACTTTGAAAGTAACAATAGCTCCCCTAAATATAATTCACGTAAATCATTCCTAAACAGGTATGTTTTTCTATTGTCATATTAAATTGATATTTGTAATAATTAATCTAAACCATTTTAATCCTTTATATATATATATATATATATATATATATATATATATATATATATATATATATATATATATATATATATATATATATATATATATATATATATATATATATATATATATATATATATATATATATATATATATATATATATATATATATATATATAATTGAAATCATTTGTAGTCATACGGTGTTTTTTTATTATTGGGTATTAAAATTATAAATCGATATATATATATAAAATATATATATATATATATATAAAATATATAAATATATAAATATATAAATATATAAATATATATATAAAATATATAAATATAAATATATATATATATATATATATATATATATATATATATATATATATATATATATATATATATATATATATATATATATATATATATATGCCTAACTGTTGTTTTGAGGACTCGGGCAGTTTGAGGACTATCAAATTTGGTGTTTGAGGACACTATTGAGCAAAATGGGGACCACACTGAGCAATTCGGGGACAGCATATAGCAATTCGAGGACTGAATCGAATAAGAGAACCATTGTTTATTTAGCATTAAATCCAGCAACTCTAAGGAGGATTCGCGTTAGCAACTATTCTAATAGAGACTCAATCATCTGGACAATTATGATTTTTCTATTAAAATTTAGGAAAGTGGCTAAGATAGTCAGACGATTTTTGTTATTTGCCTAATTACAAAACCCGTTCACTCTCATCAGCTCTTGAACTTTGGCCAAAAATTTGAACCCCAAATTGTACTTTATAGCTACGTATTAAAATTTTCAGTTTTAGCAAATTGATAATAGAGACGTTAGAATTGGATATTTGTACCTACCTTTGCTCTGTTATGATATTATGTTTTAGGAAAAGAGTAATGCACTGAATTTATACTTGTTTCTTTCTAACACATTGTCGCTTATGGACTGTGTGTAGAATCCTATGTCACCATGAAATATTCCTAACACCTATATTTCAAGAAATGCTGCTCCAAAAGTAGTGCAAATATGAATGAGAAAACTTATAGTATATTTTGTGACGAAAAGCTGTATGAAGGCTGTGAGTTTAATACTCGTCATTCAAATCATTTCATTAAGACTTCTATCGGTTTATGTCGTTACCCGTTTGCTTGAAAAGAGAACTGTTGGCTATTGTCCAAAAAAAGTCCAATATTTTTAGCAGAGAATTTATTCAGTATTTACCTTAAGCACCAGACGAGACATTTTTGGTACTCATGGTGTATGAGATCGATTTTTATTAAGAATTTTCAAAATATAACCAATAAACCCAACGTACCATCATAAAAATAGGTTTAGTAACTTGACAGAATAAGATTAATCATATAATAGTAATTATGCGCCAAAGAGGATATGTGAGGTATTATTGTCCATATATTTGTCGAAAAAGGTAGGTACCTTATTTATTTTGTTACTTTTAGTTTATATGAAAGTAAAATTTGAATTATTTCTTTTTGTGAAAATTAATTTGGCACAGAACTGCATCGGGAGTACTTATAATCTGACAGAACAACGAGTGAGTTTATTTGAATTTGTCCACTCACCGATCCGAAGTTAAGATAAGTAACCATTGACCAAACATACCAACAGATCCCCAACCGTCTACTTCAAAGTCAGATAATCATAATGAAAGTTTTCCAGAAGCTTAAACTTCATCGACCTTAACGGCAAACGCCAACAGTCTAACGAAGGAAAATAATTTTAACTTAATTAATATTAACCCATTCGGTATTACTTGACTAACGTTTAATATGCATCCAATATATAATAATCTTAAATAAGTAACTGAATAATCTAGTTTACGTTTAGAATTAGGTTATTGTTTGTCGGCTGGATTTTGGACGGGTCACTAGTCACTCCCGTTTCACATAACAGCTGTGCACAAGGAAGGCAACTCAATACAATAATTTTTGTTTTGGTTTCATAATATTGTTGTTGTTGTATACATGGACAAAAATTGTTACAATCAACAAATTCTTTTGATCCTTATTTACCATGCAAATCAAAGAAACATTTTTATTTAGAATTTCATGAAAACTATTCAAATATTTTCAATTGTATGTATTTCTGTGATGTTATAGAATATACAGTGTTAGGAATATTTCTTGGTAACTTAGGATTTAACACACGGTCCATAAGCGACAATATGTTAGAAAGAAACAAATGTACATTCGGTGTATAGTCTAGTATCCTTATTTTAACTGTAATAATCTACGCTGACTTTAGATTGTCTATCTCACATTGGTAATGCTGTGTAACCTTTGCATTTTCCGTTGAGAGTGGGACGATTATTGTTTTACGTTAAAATCAAATGAAGTAACGATTTTTGTTATCATAAAAAGGAATATTGTATGGGAACATACACTTTCAACATGTAGATTGAAAATGAAGAGGAAGGATAGATAAAAATAGAACAATTACGGCTCTAGACTAAATCGTTTTATTAACATTTCACTTTCGGTACTTGAGATGGTCTTTGTGAGCCTTTAAGGGATATAGATAAAATTTGTACAATGATAGCACAATTAAAACCGAAATCATTTCATCAGTTACCTATAATGATAAAACCTATTCGAAAAATAAATATTTCCAATATACTAATTACCATCATTTTTAGAACACACCAAAGACCAGTATCACTATTTTACTCGTTTAAAGTATTTCTTTAGCTCTTAAATAAAGTAGTGTAATGATATAGATTCCTTTCATGCATGATCGTGCAACGCCGCCTAACGCCTAAAGGAACTGGCGTATATTTAACATACATATATATTGTTTTTTGTATAGACAGACCTTTTGATGTATGAAGACCGATAGAAAGATCATTTTATTTCGTAAAAGAATTTTTTTAATTGTCCTTTGCTTTTAAAAACGACAATGTATTGTGTTGATGATATTTTTAATAAATACCTACATTTTTATTTTTAATACCTACATTTTTGGTTGAAGTTCTCTTTTGTTGAGAAATGGTTAATACAAGTGTTACTCTCCACTTATCATAGTTGAATGATTAAACTACTTTTAAACCAAATGTATACTGGAATTGCCTGTTTTTCATCGTTCCAACCTAATGAAAACTATGCCCTTTTCCATACAAATGATAACAAATACATTATTCTGCTAAAATGTATCACAAAGATATTTTGGTGATATATTTCTAGAACATAAAGATATTTGTATTTTCAAATCGAACATGTTCTTGTACTTGTACTGTTAATTCATACATCATACTTGAAGGTGTCAATTTAAAACACTTCAACTGATGTTTTGATAAATTAAAACTTCAATTATTCATGTGTAAGCAAATTTGTCAACTGTTAAACCTTACAAAAGTAGTCGACGAATTTGCAATAATTTACAGATTTAATTTCACATTTCGTTGTATTGTCTCTTCCGTTTCAATAATACCTATGCATAGGTCCTCTCGGTTTCGATGTGTCTATTAGCTTAATTATTATTTAGTTCGAGCATATTATTGAGTCTGTAATTTATTCATCCAGACTAAAATTTAGTATTACTAGTATTTTATGTTATTGCTCCCAATCTAGTAACTATATCAATATCAGTTGAAACAAATTAACAGAATAACTTGTTTGATTTAAGAATACAAATAAGAATTTTTGTCCTAGAAAGAAATAAACAGAAGATTGATAATTTGTCATCTCTTCTTCCGTATATTTCTTTTTTATTATTAGCAAGATCAGGTGTCTACTACCTATATCGAACAGAAAATTTCGAAATGCTATGATAAACGGCCTAGTTTTTCGTTAACTTTAATACTGAAAACAGTAATTTTGGTACTAAATAATACGATTTCGTATGAAAATAGTTAAGTCATTGAGATATTTGCATAATTTTTTATCAAACATTATTTGTAACAAATAAACATTTTACAGAATATTTGAACTAGTACTTATATTGTCTCTATTATTTATTAATCCATGAAACAGTAAATACTTTCGTATGAAATCACTAGAAATATCTTTAGTTTAGCAATGATAAACGAGACATTAGTGGAAAATTTGAGCATTACTTTATTTCAGTCAGAATTCTATCCAAAGTTGGGATTTTATTTTTAAAGAAGAATTTGTGAACATTATGTCAAATATTTTTTTAGTTGTTTAGTACAAGGTTTTAACAATTCCTGAACGACTTCCACGATTAGAAAAACAATTGTTCTAGTGTTTCTATATTCTTTGCTAGCAGCCGATTTAGCAACTCCTCATAAGGCTTACAAAAATATTTTGAGTATTTAACACATCACATAGACATGCAAAATTTATCATCATTCATGTATGAAAGAGCCTGTACGCTTTATACAGTACCATATAGATATGGAAAAATTTTATCGACATATACGATTGCATTTGTCTGAAACATCATGTTGCTAGTCGACCAGTACAAAATATAACAAATACACGCGATGTAGATTCAAGCAGATCACCTATGAACACTTTGGTTCTAAAGTACTATGCAAATTTCATTCTTTGTTATTGAATCTTCTAGCTTTCTGGCAGGTGTTTAATACTGACACTAAGCTACAACGTCATATTTTGTATAAAAAAAGTTATTTTATTAACTAATGTTGTACCCCGTATATATGTAAAATGAGAATCAATTCCTTATCTATTCACGTATTCACTAAATTGCTAAACAAAAACACAAAACAAATTTTATATAGGTACCTACATAATTTAATAAATGATTTTTATTGTTTTCTCTTTATCACTCTGTAAGCTGAGCAAAATCACCGTAACATAAATTTACGGGTTTGTATTGTAAAATCACATAAAGTTTTACGGACATATTGCTAATAATAGTTTATTTATCAAGCAAAACTATCATAATCCCTTGTACGAGACATATTTCAAAGTTAGTTGGAAATATGCGTTTTTTATAAGCACATACAATTTTTTATTTAAGAATACCTAACGCAAATAGGCAAATATCTCTCCACACTTTTTATGTATAACCATTATTTTAGGCGGTATGATTAAATACACGATTTTCTCCAAAAATATAAAACTTCTGGTGGCATATTTCCTTTGTAGGTTTCATTAAGAGTGCCAAAAATTCCTACTTGGCGATTGTTTTACGTTCTACTAGACAAATATGAATAAATGCGAATAAAAAAACTCCCCTCTGTTTATGTATTGTTTTTGTCGATATCGGAGAGCTTTGTTGTCGCTTAGACCGCGTTTTTATCTGTAACGTTCGAATTCCAGTTATTCATTTTTCAATTTTAAATAGGTAGGTATATCAAGAATAAACATATTAGAAACATATATATTTGGGTAGAGTGAAACTTACCGATTTTACAGCGGTTTAAGTGAGTGAATGTCACCAAATGACCAATTGACAGGCATCTTCGTAATCGGTAGAATTTTAAATATTTCTTGTTTGGTCATATTATAAAGAACTAATCGCATCGACTCAATTCCGAGTTGCATTTACCTCTAAAATTTGGCAAAAAATACTGTTTTCCAACGTGTTTCACACAATATTTTTTCTAATTTTTAATTGGATGTGATTATTTGAATTCAAATTTAAAGTACTTGAATCGTATAATACGCTTTTATCTGAGACATAAACCAAATAATATGAAGGGTTCTGGAGAAAAATTTATAACGAATTAGAATATGGTAAATTACCCCTGGGGGGGGGCTGTTTAGAAGCAAAAGGTACTTATTAGGTATTGTGCAATGGGCATGTATAAATTTACAAAAGAACCTAGGTATGATGAAATGAGTAAAAACAGCAAAGGATAAATAGTTGGATTGAGCTTGTGCAAAACAAGTAAAAGAGAGAATGGTTGGAAAATTGATGTTATATGGGCAATCCAATTTGGTGGTCGATATCTCCGAATTTCACAGATCTAAGTTTCATATAACAATGGTAGTAAATGAAGTAATTTTTTTCGCATTTACAGATATTTAGCGATGTAAACGTGACAATATCAGTTCAATTTGGTTAAAACGTGTTAAGCTTAAAACATATATTTAAAGAATATTGGTTCTCCAATCCTGCTATTTCTATTTGGGCTTCAATCGATGTTATTCGATGATATCTTACAAAGTTAGATGCAAACTCACTCAAATATATGAGAAATGTTGAAATTCGACTTCAAATTAGGAAGATAGACTTTGAAAATTTTCAATTATTACAAAGCGACAGTTGACCTCAATGGGCTTCAATGGATGTTATTCGATGATATCTGACAAAGTTAGATGCAAACTCACTCAAATATATAAGAAATGTTGGAATTCGACTTCAAGTTAGGAAGATAGACTTTGAAAATTTTCAATTATAACAAAGTGACAGTTGACCTCAATGGGCTTCAATGGATGTTATTCGATGATATCTGACAAAGTTAGATGCAAACTCACTCAAATATATAAGAAATGTTGGATTCGACTTCAAATTAGGAAGATAGACTTTGAAAATTTTCAATTATTACCATGTGACAGTTGACTTCAATGGGCTTCAATCGATGTTATTGGATATCTGACAAAGTTATTCGCAAACACACTCAAATATATGAGAAATGTTGAAAATTCGACTTCAAATAAGGAAGATAGACTTGGAAAATTTTCAATTAACACAAAGTGACAGTTGACCTCAATGGGCTTCAATGGATGTTATTCGATGATATCTGACTAAGTTAGATGCAAACTCACTCAAATATATAAGAAATGTTGGAATTCGACTTCAAATTAGGAAGATAGACTTTGAAAATTTTCAATTATAACAAAGTGACAGTTGACCTCAATGGGCTTCAATGGATGTTATTCGATGATATCTGACTAAGTTAGATGCAAACTCACTCAAATATATAAGAAATGTTGGAATTCGACTTCAAATTAGGAAGATAGACTTTGAAAATTTTCAATTATTACAAAGTGACAGTTGACCTCAATGGGCTTCAATGGATGTTATTCGATGATATCTGACAAAGTTAGATGCAAACTCACTCAAATATATAAGAAATGTTGGAATTCGACTTCAAATCAGGAAGATAGACTTTGAAAATTTTCAATTATTACAAAGTGACAGTTGACCTCAATGGGCTTCAATCGATGTTTTCCGATGATATATGACAAAGTTATTCGCAAACTCACTCAAATATATGAGAAATGTTGAAATTCGACTTCAAATAAGGAAGATAGACTTGGAAAATTTTCAATTAACACAAAGTGACAGTTGACCTCAATGGGCTTCAATGGATGTTATTCGATGATATCAGACAAAGTTAGATGCAAACTCACTCGAATATATAAGAAATGTTGGAATTCGACTTCAAATTAGGAAGATAGACTTTGAAAATTTTCAATTATTACAAAGCGACAGTTGACCTCAATGGGCTTCAATGGATGTTATTCGATGATATCTGACAAAGTTAGATGCAAACTCACTCAAATATTTAAGAAATGTTGGAATTCGACTTCAAGTTAGGAAGATAGACTTTGAAAATTTTTAATTATTACAAAGTGACAGTTGACCTCAATGGGCTTCAATGGATGTTATTCGATGATATCTGACTAAGTTAGATGCAAACTCACTCAAATATATAAGAAATGTTGGAATTCGACTTCAAAGTAGGAAGATAGACTTTGAAAATTTTCAATTATTACAAAGTGACAGTTGACCTCAATGGGCTTCAATCGATGTTATTCGATGATATCTGACAAAGTTATTCGCAAACTCACTCAAATATATGAGAAATGTTGGAATTCGACTTCAAGTTAGGAAGATAGACTTTGAAAATTTTCAATTATCACAAAGTGACAGATGACCTCAAAGGGCTTCAATGGATGTTATTCGATGATATCTGACAAAATTAGATGCAAACTCACTCAAATATATAAGAAATGTTGGAATTCGACTTCAAATTAGGAAGATAGACTTTGAAAATTTTCAATTATTACAAAGTGACAGTTGACCTCAATGGGCTTCAATGGATGTTATTAGATGATATCTGACAAAGTAAGATGCAAACTCACTCAAATATATAAGAAATGTTGGATTCGACTTCAAATTAGGAAGATAGACTTTGAAAATTTTCAATTATTACCATGTGACAGTTGACTTCAATGGGCTTCAATCGATGTTATTCGATGATATCTGACAAAGTTATTCGCAAACACACTCAAATATATGAGAAATGTTGAAAATTCGACTTCAAATAAGGAAGATAGACTTGGAAAATTTTCAATGAACACAAAGTGACAGTTGACCTCAATGGGCTTCAATGGATGTTATTCGATGATATCTGAATAAGTTAGATGCAAACTCACTCAAATATATAAGAAATGTTGGAATTCGACTTCAAGTTAGGAAGATAGACTTTGAAAATTTTCAATTATTACAAAGTGACAGTTGACCTCAATGGGCTTCAATGGATGTTATTCGATGATATCTGACAAAGTTAGATGCAAACTCACTCAAATATATAAGAAATGTTGGAATTCGACTTCAAATCAGGAAGATAGACTTTGAAAATTTTCAATTATTACAAAGTGACAGTTGACCTCAATGGGCTTCAATCGATGTTTTTCGATGATATATGACAAAGTTATTCGCAAACTCACTCAAATATATGAGAAATGTTGAAATTCGACTTCAAATAAGGAAGATAGACTTGGAAAATTTTCAATTAACACAAAGTGACAGTTGACCTCAATGGGCTTCAATGGATGTTATTCGATGATATCAGACAAAGTTAGATGCAAACTCACTCAAATATATAAGAAATGTTGGAATTCGACTTCAAATTAGGAAGATAGACTTTGAAAATTTTCAATTATTACAAAGCGACAGTTGACCTCAATGGGCTTCAATGGATGTTATTCGATGATATCTGACAAAGTTAGATGCAAACTCACTCAAATATTTAAGAAATGTTGGAATTCGACTTCAAGTTAGGAAGATAGACTTTGAAAATTTTTAATTATTACAAAGTGACAGTTGACCTCAATGGGCTTCAATGGATGTTATTCGATGATATCTGACTAAGTTAGATGCAAACTCACTCAAATATATAAGAAATGTTGGAATTCGACTTCAAAGTAGGAAGATAGACTTTGAAAATTTTCAATTATTACAAAGTGACAGTTGACCTCAATGGGCTTCAATCGATGTTATTCGATGATATCTGACAAAGTTATTCGCAAACTCACTCAAATATATGAGAAATGTTGGAATTCGACTTCAAGTTAGGAAGATAGACTTTGAAAATTTTCAATTATCACAAAGTGACAGATGACCTCAAAGGGCTTCAATGGATGTTATTCGATGATATCTGACAAAATTAGATGCAAACTCACTCAAATATATAAGAAATGTTGGAATTCGACTTCAAATTAGGAAGATAGACTTTGAAAATTTTCAATTATTACAAAGTGACAGTTGACCTCAATGGGCTTCAATGGATGTTATTAGATGATATCTGACAAAGTAAGATGCAAACTCACTCAAATATATAAGAAATGTTGGAATTCGACTTCAAATCAGGAAGATAGACTTTGAAAATTTTCAATTATTACAAAGTGACAGTTGACCTCAATGGGCTTCAATCGATGTTTTTCGATGATATATGACAAAGTTATTCGCAAACTCACTCAAATACATGAGAAAAGTTGAAATTCGACTTCAAATAAGGAAGATAGACTTGGAAAATTTTCAATTAACACAAAGTGACAGTTGACCTCAATAGGCTTCAATGGATGTTATTCGATGATATCTGACTAAGTTAGATGCAAACTCACTCAAATATATAAGAAATGTTGGAATTCGACTTCAAATTTGGAAGATAGACTTTGAAAATTTTCAATTATTACAAAGTGACAGTTGACTTCAATGGGCTTCAATCGATGTTATTCGATGATATCTGACAAAGTTATTCGCAAACACACTCAAATATATGAGAAATGTTGAAAATTCGACTTCAAATAAGGAAGATAGACTTGGAAAATTTTCAATTAACACAAAGTGACAGTTGACCTCAATGGGCTTCAATGGATGTTATTAGATGACATCTGACAAAGTAAGATGCAAACTCACTCAAATATATAAGAAATGTTGGAATTCGACTTCAAATTAGGAAGATAGACTTTGAAAATTTTCAATTATTACAAAGTGACAGTTGACCTCAATGGGCTTCAATCGATGTTTTTCGATGATATATGACAAAGTTATTCGCAAACTCACTCAAATATATGAGAAATGTTGAAATTCGACTTCAAATAAGGAAGATAGACTTGGAAAATTTTCAATTAACACAAAGTGACAGTTGACCTCAATGGGCTTCAATGGATGTTATTCGATGATATCTGACTAAGTTAGATGCAAACTCACTCAAATATATAAGAAATGTTGGAATTCGACTTCAAATTAGGAAGATAGACTTTGAAAATTTTCAATTATTACAAAGTGACAGTTGACCTCAATGGGCTTCAATGGATGTTATTCGATGATATCTGACAAAGTTAGATGCAAACTCACTCAAATATATAAGAAATGTTGGAATTCGACTTCAAATCAGGAAGATAGACTTTGAAAATTTTCAATTATTACAAAGTGACAGTTGACCTCAATGGGCTTCAATCGATGTTTTTCGATGATATATGACAAAGTTATTCGCAAACTCACTCAAATATATGAGAAATGTTGAAATTCGACTTCAAATAAGGAAGATAGACTTGGAAAATTTTCAATTAACACAAAGTGACAGTTGACCTCAATGGGCTTCAATAGATGTTATTCGATGATATCTGACTAAGTTAGATTCAAACTCACTCAAATATATAAGAAATGTTGGAATTCGACTTCAAATTAGGAAGATAGACTTTGAAAATTTTCAATTATTACAAAGTGACAGTTGACCTCAATGGGCTTCAATGGATGTTATTCGATGATATCTGACAAAGTTAGATGCAAACTCACTCAAATATATAAGAAATGTTGGAATTCGACTTCAAATTAGGAAGATAGACTTTGAAAATTTTCAATTAACACAAAGTGACAGTTGACCTCAATGGGCTTCAATCGATGTTTTTCGATGATATCTGACAGTTATTCGCAAACTCACTCAAATATATGAGAAATGTTGAAATTCGACTTCAAATAAGGAAGATAGACTTGGAAAATTTTCAATTAACGCAAAGTGACAGTTGACCTCAATGGGCTTCAATGGATGTTATTCGATGATATCAGACAAAGTTAGATGCAAACTCACTCAAATATATAAGAAATGTTGGAATTCGACTTCAAATTAGGAAGATAGACTTTGAAAATTTTCAATTATTACAAAGTGACAGTTGACCTCAATGGGCTTCAATCGATGTTATTCGATGATATCTGACAACGTTATTCGCAAACTCACTCAAATATATGAGAAATGTTGGAATTCGACTTCAAGTTAGGAAGATAGACTTTGAAAATTTTCAATTATTACAAAGTGACAGATGACCTCAATGGGCTTCAATGGATGGTATTCGATGATATCTGACAAAGTTAGATGCAAACTCACTCAAATATATAAGAAATGTTGGAATTCGACTTCAAATCAGGAAGATAGACTTTGAAAATTTTCAATTATTACAAAGTGACAGTTGACCTCAATGGGCTTCAATCGATGTTTTTCGATGATATATGACAAAATTATTCGCAAACTCACTCAAATATATGAGAAATGTTGAAATTCGACTTCAAATAAGGAAGATAGACTTGGAAAATTTTCAATTAACACAAAGTGACAGTTGACCTCAATGGGCTTCAATGGATGTTATTCGATGATATCTGACAAAGTTAGATGCAAACTCACTCAAATATTTAAGAAATGTTGGAATTCGACTTCAAGTTAGGAAGATAGACTGAGAATTTTTAATTATTACAAAGTGACAGTTGACCTCAATGGGCTTCAATGGATGTTATTCGATGATATCTGACTAAGTTAGATGCAAACTCACTCAAATATATAAGAAATGTTGGAATTCGACTTCAAATTAGGAAGATAGACTTTGAAAATTTTCAATTATTACAAAGTGACAGTTGACCTCAATGGGCTTCAATCGATGTTATTAGATGATATCTGACAAAGTTATTCGCAAACTCACTCAAATATATGAGAAATGTTGGAATTCGACTTCAAGTTAGGAAGATAGACTTTGAAAATTTTCAATTATCACAAAGTGACAGATGACCTCAAAGGGCTTCAATGGATGTTATTCGATGATATCTGACAAAATTAGATGCAAACTCACTCAAATATATAAGAAATGTTGGAATTCGACTTCAAATTAGGAAGATAGACTTTGAAAATTTTCAATTATTACAAAGTGACAGTTGACCTCAATGGGCTTCAATGGATGTTATTAGATGACATCTGACAAAGTAAGATGCAAACTCACTCAAATATATAAGAAATGTTGGAATTCGACTTCAAATCAGGAAGATAGACTTTGAAAATTTTCAATTATTACAAAGTGACAGTTGACCTCAATGGGCTTCAATCGATGTTTTTCTATGATATATGACAAAGTTATTCGCAAACTCACTCAAATACATGAGAAAAGTTGAAATTCGACTTCAAATAAGGAAGATAGACTTGGAAAATTTTCAATTAACACAAAGTGACAGTTGACCTCAATAGGCTTCAATGGATGTTATTCGATGATATCTGACTAAGTTAGATGCAAACTCACTCAAATATATAAGAAATGTTGGAATTCGACTTCAAATTAGGAAGATAGACTTTGAAAATTTTCAATTATTACAAAGTGACAGTTGACCTCAATGGGCTTCAATCGATGTTTTTCGATGATATATGACAAAGTTATTCGCAAACTCACTCAAATATATGAGAAATGTTGAAATTCGACTTCAAATAAGGAAGATAGACTTGGAAAATTTTCAATTAACACAAAGTGACAGTTGACCTCAATGGGCTTCAATGGATGTTATTCGATGATATCTGACTAAGTTAGATGCAAACTCACTCAAATATATAAGAAATGTTGGAATTCGACTTCAAATTAGGAAGATAGACTTTGAAAATTTTCAATTATTACAAAGTGACAGTTGACCTCAATGGGCTTCAATGGATGTTATTCGATGATATCTGACAAAGTTAGATGCAAACTCACTCAAATATATAAGAAATGTTGGAATTCGACTTCAAATCAGGAAGATAGACTTTGAAAATTTTCAATTATTACAAAGTGACAGTTGACCTCAATGGGCTTCAATCGATGTTTTTCGATGATATATGACAAAGTTATTCGCAAACTCACTCAAATATATGAGAAATGTTGAAATTCGACTTCAAATAAGGAAGATAGACTTGGAAAATTTTCAATTAACACAAAGTGACAGTTGACCTCAATGGGCTTCAATAGATGTTATTCGATGATATCTGACTAAGTTAGATTCAAACTCACTCAAATATATAAGAAATGTTGGAATTCGACTTCAAATTAGGAAGATAGACTTTGAAAATTTTCAATTATTACAAAGTGACAGTTGACCTCAATGGGCTTCAATGGATGTTATTCGATGATATCTGACAAAGTTAGATGCAAACTCATTCAAATATATAAGAAATGTTGGAATTCGACTACAAATTAGGAAGATAGACTTTGAAAATTTTCAATTAACACAAAGTGACAGTTGACCTCAATGGGCTTCAATCGATGTTTTTCGATGATATCTGACAGTTATTCGCAAACTCACTCAAATATATGAGAAATGTTGAAATTCGACTTCAAATAAGGAAGATAGACTTGGAAAATTTTCAATTAACGCAAAGTGACAGTTGACCTCAATGGGCTTCAATGGATGTTATTCGATGATATCAGACAAAGTTAGATGCAAACTCACTCAAATATATAAGAAATGTTGGAATTCGACTTCAAATTAGGAAGATAGACTTTGAAAATTTTCAATTATTACAAAGTGACAGTTGACCTCAATGGGCTTCAATCGATGTTATTCGATGATATCTGACAACGTTATTCGCAAACTCACTCAAATATATGAGAAATGTTGGAATTCGACTTCAAGTTAGGAAGATAGACTTTGAAAATTTTCAATTATTACAAAGTGACAGATGACCTCAATGGGCTTCAATGGATGGTATTCGATGATATCTGACAAAGTTAGATGCAAACTCACTCAAATATATAAGAAATGTTGGAATTCGACTTCAAATCAGGAAGATAGACTTTGAAAATTTTCAATTATTACAAAGTGACAGTTGACCTCAATGGGCTTCAATCGATGTTTTTCGATGATATATGACAAAATTATTCGCAAACTCACTCAAATATATGAGAAATGTTGAAATTCGACTTCAAATAAGGAAGATAGATTTGGAAAATTTTCAATTAACACAAAGTGACAGTTGACCTCAATGGGCTTCAATGGATGTTATTCGATGATATCTGACAAAGTTAGATGCAAACTCACTCAAATAGTTAAGAAATGTTGGAATTCGACTTCAAGTTAGGAAGATAGACTGAGAATTTTTAATTATTACAAAGTGACAGTTGACCTCAATGGGCTTCAATGGATGTTATTCGATGATATCTGACTAAGTTAGATGCAAACTCACTCAAATATATAAGAAATTTTGGAATTCGACTTCAAATTAGGAAGATAGACTTTGAAAATTTTCAATTATTACAAAGTGACAGTTGACCTCAATGGGCTTCAATCGATGTTTTTCGATGATATCTGACAGTTATTCGCAAACTCACTCAAATATATGAGAAATGTTGAAATTCGACTTCAAATAAGGAAGATAGACTTGGAAAATTTTCAATTAACACAAAGTGACAGTTGACCTCAATGGGCTTCAATCGATGTTATTCGATGATATCTGACAACGTTATTCGCAAACTCACTCAAATATATGAGAAATGTTGGAATTCGACTTCAAGTTAGGAAGATAGACTTTGAAAATTTTCAATTATTACAAAGTGACAGTTGACCTCAATGGGCTTCAATCGATGTTATTCGATGATATCTGACAACGTTATTCGCAAACTCACTCAAATATATGAGAAATGTTGGAATTCGACTTCAAGTTAGGAAGATAGACTTTGAAAATTTTCAATTATTACAAAGTGACAGATGACCTCAATGGGCTTCAATGGATGTTATTCGATGATATCTGACAAAGTTAGATGCAAACTCACTCAAATATTTAAGAAATGTTGGAATTCGACTTCAAGTTAGGAAGATAGACTTTGAAAATTTTTAATTATTACAAAGTGACAGTTGACCTCAATGGGCTTCAATGGATGTTATTCGATGATATCTGACTAAGTTAGATGCAAACTCACTCAAATATATAAGAAATGTTGGAATTCGACTTCAAATCAGGAAGATAGACTTTGAAAATTTTCAATTATTACAAAGTGACAGTTGACCTCAATGGGCTTCAATCGATGTTTTTCGATGATATATGACAAAGTTATTCGCAAACTCACTCAAATATATGAGAAATGTTGGAATTCGACTTCAAGTTAGGAAGATAGACTTTGAAAATTTTCAATTATTACAAAGCGACAGTTGACCTCAATGGGCTTCAATGGATGTTATTCGATGATATCTGACTAAGTTAGATGCAAACTCACTCAAATATTTAAGAAATGTTGGAATTCGACTTCAAATCAGGAAGATAGACTTTGAAAATTTTCAATTATTACAAAGTGACAGTTGACCTCAATGGGCTTCAATCGATGTTTTTCGATGATATATGACAAAGTTATTCGCAAACTCACTCAAATATATGAGAAATGTTGAAATTCGACTTCAAATAAGGAAGATAGACTTGGAAAATTTTCAATTATCACAAAGTGACAGTTGACCTCAAAGGGCTTCAATGGATGTTATTCGATGATATCTGATAAACGTAGATGCGACTCACTCAAATATATAAGAAATGTTGGAATTCGACTTCAAATTAGGAAGATAGACTTTGAAAATTTTCAATTATTACAAAGTGACAGTTGACCTCAATGGGCTTCAATCGATGTTATTCGATGATATCTGACAAAGTTATTCGCAAACTCACTCAAATATATAAGAAATGTTGGAATTCGACTTCAAATTAGGAAGATAGTCTTTGAAAATTTTCAATTATAACAAAGTGACAGTTGACCTCAATGGGCTTCAATGGATGTTATTCGATGATATCAGACAAAGTTAGTTGCAAACTCACTCAAATATATAAGAAATGTTGGAATTCGACTTCAAATTAGGAAGATAGACTTTGAAAATTTTCAATTATTACAAAGTGACAGTTGACCTCAATGGGCTTCAATGGATGTTATTCGATGATATCTGACAAAGTTAGATGCAAACTCACTCAAATATATAAGAAATGTTGGAATTCGACTTCAAATCAGGAAGATAGACTTTGAAAATTTTCAATTATTACAAAGTGACAGTTGACCTCAATGGGCTTCAATCGATGTTTTTCGATGATATATGACAAAGTTATTCGCAAACTCACTCAAATATATGAGAAATGTTGAAATTCGACTTCAAATAAGGAAGATAGACTTGGAAAATTTTCAATTAACACAAAGTGACAGTTGACCTCAATGGGCTTCAATAGATGTTATTCGATGATATCTGACTAAGTTAGATTCAAACTCACTCAAATATATAAGAAATGTTGGAATTCGACTTCAAATTAGGAAGATAGACTTTGAAAATTTTCAATTATTACAAAGTGACAGTTGACCTCAATGGGCTTCAATGGATGTTATTCGATGATATCTGACAAAGTTAGATGCAAACTCATTCAAATATATAAGAAATGTTGGAATTCGACTTCAAATTAGGAAGATAGACTTTGAAAATTTTCAATTAACACAAAGTGACAGTTGACCTCAATGGGCTTCAATCGATGTTTTTCGATGATATCTGACAGTTATTCGCAAACTCACTCAAATATATGAGAAATGTTGAAATTCGACTTCAAATAAGGAAGATAGACTTGGAAAATTTTTTCAATTATTACAAAGTGACAGTTGACCTCAATGGGCTTCAATCGATGTTTTTCGATGATATCTGACAGTTATTCGCAAACTCACTCAAATATATGAGAAATGTTGAAATTCGACTTCAAATAAGGAAGATAGACTTGGAAAATTTTCAATTAACACAAAGTGACAGTTGACCTCAATGGGCTTCAATCGATGTTATTCGATGATATCTGACAACGTTATTCGCAAACTCACTCAAATATATGAGAAATGTTGGAATTCGACTTCAAGTTAGGAAGATAGACTTTGAAAATTTTCAATTATTACAAAGTGACAGTTGACCTCAATGGGCTTCAATCGATGTTATTCGATGATATCTGACAACGTTATTCGCAAACTCACTCAAATATATGAGAAATGTTGGAATTCGACTTCAAGTTAGGAAGATAGACTTTGAAAATTTTCAATTATTACAAAGTGACAGATGACCTCAATGGGCTTCAATGGATGTTATTCGATGATATCTGACAAAGTTAGATGCAAACTCACTCAAATATTTAAGAAATGTTGGAATTCGACTTCAAGTTAGGAAGATAGACTTTGAAAATTTTCAATTATTACAAAGCGACAGTTGACCTCAATGGGCTTCAATGGATGTTATTCGATGATATCTGACTAAGTTAGATGCAAACTCACTCAAATATTTAAGAAATGTTGGAATTCGACTTCAAATCAGGAAGATAGACTTTGAAAATTTTCAATTATTACAAAGTGACAGTTGACCTCAATGGGCTTCAATCGATGTTTTTCGATGATATATGACAAAGTTATTCGCAAACTCACTCAAATATATGAGAAATGTTGAAATTCGACTTCAAATAAGGAAGATAGACTTGGAAAATTTTCAATTATCACAAAGTGACAGTTGACCTCAAAGGGCTTCAATGGATGTTATTCGATGATATCTGATAAACGTAGATGCGACTCACTCAAATATATAAGAAATGTTGGAATTCGACTTCAAATTAGGAAGATAGACTTTGAAAATTTTCAATTATTACAAAGTGACAGTTGACCTCAATGGGCTTCAATCGATGTTATTCGATGATATCTGACAAAGTTATTCGCAAACTCACTCAAATATATAAGAAATGTTGGAATTCGACTTCAAATTAGGAAGATAGTCTTTGAAAATTTTCAATTATAACAAAGTGACAGTTGACCTCAATGGGCTTCAATGGATGTTATTCGATGATATCAGACAAAGTTAGTTGCAAACTCACTCAAATATATAAGAAATGTTGGAATTCGACTTCAAATTAGGAAGATAGACTTTGAAAATTTTCAATTATTACAAAGTGACAGTTGACCTCAATGGGCGCTTCAATGGATGTTATTCGATGATATCTGACTAAGTTAGATGCAAACTCACTCAAATATTTAAGAAATGTTGGAATTCGACTTCAAGTTAGGAAGATAGACTGAAAATTTTTAATTATTACAAAGTGACAGTTGACCTCAATGGGCTTCAATGGATGTTATTCGATGATATCTGACTAAGTTAGATGCAAACTCACTCAAATATATAAGAAATGTTGGAATTCGACTTCAAATTAGGAAGATAGACTTTGAAAATTTTCAATTATTACAAAGTGACAGTTGACCTCAATGGGCTTCAATCGATGTTTTTCGATGATATCTGACTAAGTTAGATGCAAACTCACTCAAATATTTAAGAAATGTTGGAATTCGACTTCAAGTTAGGAAGATAGACTGAAAATTTTTAATTATTACAAAGTGACAGTTGACCTCAATGGGCTTCAATGGATGTTATTCGATGATATCAGACAAAGTTAGTTGCAAACTCACTCAAATATATAAGAAATGTTGGAATTCGACTTCAAATTAGGAAGATAGACTTTGAAAATTTTCAATTATTACAAAGTGACAGTTGACCTCAATGGGCTTCAATGGATGTTATTCGATGATATCTGACTAAGTTAGATGCAAACTCACTCAAATATTTAAGAAATGTTGGAATTCGACTTCAAGTTAGGAAGATAGACTTTGAAAATTTTCAATTATTACAAAGTGACAGTTGGACCTCAATGGGCTTCAATCGATGTTTTTCGATGATATCTGACAGTTATTCGCAAACTCACTCAAATATATGAGAAATGTTGAAATTCGACTTCAAATAAGGAAGATAGACTTGGAAAATTTTCAATTAACACAAAGTGACAGTTGACCTCAATGGGCTTCAATGGATGTTATTCGATGATATCAGACAAAGTTAGATGCAAACTCACTCAAATATTTAAGAAATGTTGGAATTCGACTTCAAGTTAGGAAGATAGACTTTGAAAATTTTTAATTATTACAAAGTGACAGTTGACCTCAATGGGCTTCAATGGATGTTATTCGATGATATCTGACTAAGTTAGATGCAAACTCACTCAAATATATAAGAAATGTTGGAATTCGACTTCAAAGTAGGAAGATAGACTTTGAAAATTTTCAATTATTACAAAGTGACAGTTGACCTCAATGGGCTTCAATCGATGTTATTCGATGATATCTGACAGAGTTATTCGCAAACTCACTCAAATATATGAGAAATGTTGGAATTCGACTTCAAGTTAGGAAGATAGACTTTGAAAATTTTCAATTATCACAAAGTGACAGATGACCTCAAAGGGCTTCAATGGATGTTATTCGATGATATCTGACAAAATTAGATGCAAACTCACTCAAATATATAAGAAATGTTGGAATTCGACTTCAAATTAGGAAGATAGACTTTGAAAATTTTCAATTATTACAAAGTGACAGTTGACCTCAATGGGCTTCAATGGATGTTATTAGATGATATCTGACAAAGTAAGATGCAAACTCACTCAAATATATAAGAAATGTTGGAATTCGACTTCAAATCAGGAAGATAGACTTTGAAAATTTTCAATTATTACAAAGTGACAGTTGACCTCAATGGGCTTCAATCGATGTTTTTCTATGATATATGACAAAGTTATTCGCAAACTCACTCAAATACATGAGAAAAGTTGAAATTCGACTTCAAATAAGGAAGATAGACTTGGAAAATTTTCAATTAACACAAAGTGACAGTTGACCTCAATAGGCTTCAATGGATGTTATTCGATGATATCTGACTAAGTTAGATGCAAACTCACTCAAATATATAAGAAATGTTGGAATTCGACTTCAAATTAGGAAGATAGACTTTGAAAATTTTCAATTATTACAAAGTGACAGTTGACCTCAATGGGCTTCAATCGATGTTTTTCGATGATATATGACAAAGTTATTCGCAAACTCACTCAAATATATGAGAAATGTTGAAATTCGACTTCAAATAAGGAAGATAGACTTGGAAAATTTTCAATTAACACAAAGTGACAGTTGACCTCAATGGGCTTCAATGGATGTTATTCGATGATATCTGACTAAGTTAGATGCAAACTCACTCAAATATATAAGAAATGTTGGAATTCGACTTCAAATTAGGAAGATAGACTTTGAAAATTTTCAATTATTACAAAGTGACAGTTGACCTCAATGGGCTTCAATGGATGTTATTCGATGATATCTGACAAAGTTAGATGCAAACTCACTCAAATATATAAGAAATGTTGGAATTCGACTTCAAATCAAGAAGATAGACTTTGAAAATTTTCAATTATTACAAAGTGACAGTTGACCTCAATGGGCTTCAATCGATGTTTTTCGATGATATATGACAAAGTTATTCGCAAACTCACTCAAATATATGAGAAATGTTGAAATTCGACTTCAAATAAGGAAGATAGACTTGGAAAATTTTCAATTAACACAAAGTGACAGTTGACCTCAATGGGCTTCAATAGATGTTATTCGATGATATCTGACTAAGTTAGATTCAAACTCACTCAAATATATAAGAAATGTTGGAATTCGACTTCAAATTAGGAAGATAGACTTTGAAAATTTTCAATTATTACAAAGTGACAGTTGACCTCAATGGGCTTCAATGGATGTTATTCGATGATATCTGACAAAGTTAGATGCAAACTCACTCAAATATATAAGAAATGTTGGAATTCGACTTCAAATAAGGAAGATAGACTTGGAAAATTTTCAATTAACACAAAGTGACAGTTGACCTCAATGGGCTTCAAAGGATGTTATTCGATGATATCTGACAAAGTTAGATGCAAACTCACTCAAATATTTAAGAAATGTTGGAATTCGACTTCAAGTTAGGAAGATAGACTGAAAATTTTTAATTATTACAAAGTGACAGTTGACCTCAATGGGCTTCAATGGATGTTATTCGATGATATCTGACTAAGTTAGATGCAAACTCACTCAAATATATAAGAAATGTTGGAATTCGACTTCAAATAAGGAAGATAGACTTGGAAAATTTTCAATTAACACAAAGTGACAGTTGACCTCAATGGGCTTCAATGGATGTTATTCGATGATATCTGACAAAGTTAGATGCAAACTCACTCAAATATTTAAGAAATGTTGGAATTCGACTTCAAGTTAGGAAGATAGACTTTGAAAATTTTCAATTATTACAAAGTGACAGTTGACCTCAATGGGCTTCAATCGATGTTTTTCGATGATATCTGACAGTTATTCGCAAACTCACTCAAATATATGAGAAATGTTGAAATTCGACTTCAAATAAGGAAGATAGACTTGGAAAATTTTCAATTAACGCAAAGTGACAGTTGACCTCAATGGGCTTCAATGGATGTTATTCGATGATATCAGACAAAGTTAGATGCAAACTCACTCAAATATATAAGAAATGTTGGAATTCGACTTCAAATTAGGAAGATAGACTTTGAAAATTTTCAATTATTACAAAGTGACAGTTGACCTCAATGGGCTTCAATCGATGTTATTCGATGATATCTGACAACGTTATTCGCAAACTCACTCAAATATATGAGAAATGTTGGAATTTGACTTCAAGTTAGGAAGATAGACTTTGAAAATTTTCAATTATTACAAAGTGACAGATGACCTCAATGGGCTTCAATGGATGGTATTCGATGATATCTGACAAAGTTAGATGCAAACTCACTCAAATATATAAGAAATGTTGGAATTCGACTTCAAATCAGGAAGATAGACTTTGAAAATTTTCAATTATTACAAAGTGACAGTTGACCTCAATGGGCTTCAATCGATGTTTTTCGATGATATATGACAAAATTATTCGCAAACTCACTCAAATATATGAGAAATGTTGAAATTCGACTTCAAATAAGGAAGATAGACTTGGAAAATTTTCAATTAACACAAAGTGACAGTTGACCTCAATGGGCTTCAATGGATGTTATTCGATGATATCTGACAAAGTTAGATGCAAACTCACTCAAATATTTAAGAAATGTTGGAATTCGACTTCAAGTTAGGAAGATAGACTGAAAATTTTTAAATATTACAAAGTGACAGTTGACCTCAATGGGCTTCAATGGATGTTATTCGATGATATCTGACTAAGTTAGATGCAAACTCACTCAAATATATAAGAAATGTTGGAATTCGACTTCAAATTAGGAAGATAGACTTTGAAAATTTTCAATTATTACAAAGTGACAGTTGACCTCAATGGGCTTCAATCGATGTTTTTCGATGATATCTGACAGTTATTCGCAAACTCACTCAAATATATGAGAAATGTTGAAATTCGACTTCAAATAAGGAAGATAGACTTGGAAAATTTTCAATTAACACAAAGTGACAGTTGACCTCAATGGGCTTCAATGGATGTTATTCGATGATATCAGACAAAGTTAGATGCAAACTCACTCAAATATATAAGAAATGTTGGAATTCGACTTCAAATTAGGAAGATAGACTTTGAAAATTTTCAATTATTACAAAGTGACAGTTGACCTCAATGGGCTTCAATCGATGTTATTCGATGATATCTGACAACGTTATTCGCAAACTCACTCAAATATATGAGAAATGTTGGAATTCGACTTCAAGTTAGGAAGATAGACTTTGAAAATTTTCAATTATTACAAAGTGACAGATGACCTCAATGGGCTTCAATGGATGTTATTCGATGATATCTGACAAAGTTAGATGCAAACTCACTCAAATATTTAAGAAATGTTGGAATTCGACTTCAAGTTAGGAAGATAGACTTTGAAAATTTTTAATTATTACAAAGTGACAGTTGACCTCAATGGGCTTCAATGGATGTTATTCGATGATATCTGACTAAGTTAGATGCAAACTCACTCAAATATATAAGAAATGTTGGAATTCGACTTCAAATTAGGAAGATAGACTTTGAAAATTTTCAATTATTACAAAGTGACAGTTGACCTCAATGGGCTTCAATGGATGTTATTCGAAGATATCTGACAAAGTTAGATGCAAACTCACTCAAATATATAAGAAATGTTGGAATTCGACTTCAAATCAGGAAGATAGACTTTGAAAATTTTCAATTATTACAAAGTGACAGTTGACCTCAATGGGCTTCAATCGATGTTTTTCGATGATATATGACAAAGTTATTCGCAAACTCACTCAAATATATGAGAAATGTTGGAATTCGACTTCAAGTTAGGAAGATAGACTTTGAAAATTTTCAATTATTACAAAGCGACAGTTGACCTCAATGGGCTTCAATGGATGTTATTCGATGATATCTGACAAAGTTAGATGCAAACTCACTCAAATATTTAAGAAATGTTGGAATTCGACCTCAAGTTAGGAAGATAGACTTTGAAAATTTTTAATTATTACAAAGTGACAGTTGACCTCAATGGGCTTCAATGGATGTTATTCGATGATATCTGACTAAGTTAGATGCAAACTCACTCAAATATATAAGAAATGTTGGAATTCGACTTCAAAGTAGGAAGATAGACTTTGAAAATTTTCAATTATTACAAAGTGACAGTTGACCTCAATGGGCTTCAATCGATGTTATTCGATGATATCTGACAAAGTTATTCGCAAACTCACTCAAATATATGAGAAATGTTGGAATTCGACTTCAAGTTAGGAAGATAGACTTTGAAAATTTTCAATTATCACAAAGTGACAGATGACCTCAAAGGGCTTCAATGGATGTTATTCGATGATATCTGACAAAATTAGATGCAAACTCACTCAAATATATAAGAAATGTTGGAATTCGACTTCAAGTTAGGAAGATAGACTGAAAATTTTTAAATATTACAAAGTGACAGTTGACCTCAATGGGCTTCAATGGATGTTATTCGATGATATCTGACTAAGTTAGATGCAAACTCACTCAAATATATAAGAAATGTTGGAATTCGACTTCAAATTAGGAAGATAGACTTTGAAAATTTTCAATTATTACAAAGTGACAGTTGACCTCAATGGGCTTCAATCGATGTTTTTCGATGATATCTGACAGTTATTCGCAAACTCACTCAAATATATGAGAAATGTTGAAATTCGACTTCAAATAAGGAAGATAGACTTGGAAAATTTTCAATTAACACAAAGTGACAGTTGACCTCAATGGGCTTCAATGGATGTTATTCGATGATATCAGACAAAGTTAGATGCAAACTCACTCAAATATATAAGAAATGTTGGAATTCGACTTCAAATTAGGAAGATAGACTTTGAAAATTTTCAATTATTACAAAGTGACAGTTGACCTCAATGGGCTTCAATCGATGTTATTCGATGATATCTGACAACGTTATTCGCAAACTCACTCAAATATATGAGAAATGTTGGAATTCGACTTCAAGTTAGGAAGATAGACTTTGAAAATTTTCAATTATTACAAAGTGACAGATGACCTCAATGGGCTTCAATGGATGTTATTCGATGATATCTGACAAAGTTAGATGCAAACTCACTCAAATATTTAAGAAATGTTGGAATTCGACTTCAAGTTAGGAAGATAGACTTTGAAAATTTTTAATTATTACAAAGTGACAGTTGACCTCAATGGGCTTCAATGGATGTTATTCGATGATATCTGACTAAGTTAGATGCAAACTCACTCAAATATATAAGAAATGTTGGAATTCGACTTCAAATTAGGAAGATAGACTTTGAAAATTTTCAATTATTACAAAGTGACAGTTGACCTCAATGGGCTTCAATGGATGTTATTCGAAGATATCTGACAAAGTTAGATGCAAACTCACTCAAATATATAAGAAATGTTGGAATTCGACTTCAAATCAGGAAGATAGACTTTGAAAATTTTCAATTATTACAAAGTGACAGTTGACCTCAATGGGCTTCAATCGATGTTTTTCGATGATATATGACAAAGTTATTCGCAAACTCACTCAAATATATGAGAAATGTTGGAATTCGACTTCAAGTTAGGAAGATAGACTTTGAAAATTTTCAATTATTACAAAGCGACAGTTGACCTCAATGGGCTTCAATGGATGTTATTCGATGATATCTGACAAAGTTAGATGCAAACTCACTCAAATATTTAAGAAATGTTGGAATTCGACCTCAAGTTAGGAAGATAGACTTTGAAAATTTTTAATTATTACAAAGTGACAGTTGACCTCAATGGGCTTCAATGGATGTTATTCGATGATATCTGACTAAGTTAGATGCAAACTCACTCAAATATATAAGAAATGTTGGAATTCGACTTCAAAGTAGGAAGATAGACTTTGAAAATTTTCAATTATTACAAAGTGACAGTTGACCTCAATGGGCTTCAATCGATGTTATTCGATGATATCTGACAAAGTTATTCGCAAACTCACTCAAATATATGAGAAATGTTGGAATTCGACTTCAAGTTAGGAAGATAGACTTTGAAAATTTTCAATTATCACAAAGTGACAGATGACCTCAAAGGGCTTCAATGGATGTTATTCGATGATATCTGACAAAATTAGATGCAAACTCACTCAAATATATAAGAAATGTTGGAATTCGACTTCAAATTAGGAAGATAGACTTTGAAAATTTTCAATTATTACAAAGTGACAGTTGACCTCAATGGGCTTCAATCGATGTTATTCGATGATATCTGACAAAGTTATTCGCAAACTCACTCAAATATATGAGAAATGTTGAAATTCGACTTCAAATAAGGAAGATAGACTTGGAAAATTTTCAATTATCACAAAGTGACAGTTGACCTCAAAGGGCTTCAATGGATGTTATTCGATGATATCTGACAAACTTAGATGCGACTCACTCAAATATATAAGAAATGTTGGAATTCGACTTCAAATTAGGAAGATAGACTTTGAAAATTTTCAATTATTACAAAGTGACAGTTGACCTCAATGGGCTTCAATCGATGTTATTCGATGATATCTGACAAAGTTATTCGCAAACTCACTCAAATATATGAGAAATGTTGAAATTCGACTTCAAGTTAGGAAGATAGACTTTGAAAATTTTCAATTATTACAAAGTGACAGTTGACCTCAATGGGCTTCAATGGATGTTATTCGATGATATCTGACTAAGTTAGATGCAAACTCACTCAAATATATAAGAAATGTTGGAATTCGACTTCAAATTAGGAAGATAGACTTTGAAAATTTTCAATTATTACAAAGTGACAGTTGACCTCAATGGGCTTCAATCGATGTTTTTCGATGATATCTGACAGTTATTCGCAAACTCACTCAAATATATGAGAAATGTTGAAATTCGACTTCAAATAAGGAAGATAGACTTGGAAAATTTTCAATTAACACAAAGTGACAGTTGACCTCAATGGGCTTCAATGGATGTTATTCGATGATATCAGACAAAGTTAGATGCAAACTCACTCAAATATATAAGAAATGTTGGAATTCGACTTCAAATTAGGAAGATAGACTTTGAAAATTTTCAATTATTACAAAGTGACAGTTGACCTCAATGGGCTTCAATGGATGTTATTCGATGATATCTGACTAAGTTAGATGCAAACTCACTCAAATATATAAGAAATGTTGGAATTCGACTTCAAATTAGGAAGATAGACTTTGAAAATTTTCAATTATTACAAAGTGACAGTTGACCTCAATGGGCTTCAATGGATGTTATTCGAAGATATCTGACAAAGTTAGATGCAAACTCACTCAAATATATAAGAAATGTTGGAATTCGACTTCAAATCAGGAAGATAGACTTTGAAAATTTTCAATTATTACAAAGTGACAGTTGACCTCAATGGGCTTCAATCGATGTTTTTCGATGATATATGACAAAGTTATTCGCAAACTCACTCAAATATATGAGAAATGTTGGAATTCGACTTCAAGTTAGGAAGATAGACTTTGAAAATTTTCAATTATTACAAAGCGACAGTTGACCTCAATGGGCTTCAATGGATGTTATTCGATGATATCTGACAAAGTTAGATGCAAACTCACTCAAATATTTAAGAAATGTTGGAATTCGACCTCAAGTTAGGAAGATAGACTTTGAAAATTTTTAATTATTACAAAGTGACAGTTGACCTCAATGGGCTTCAATGGATGTTATTCGATGATATCTGACTAAGTTAGATGCAAACTCACTCAAATATATAAGAAATGTTGGAATTCGACTTCAAAGTAGGAAGATAGACTTTGAAAATTTTCAATTATTACAAAGTGACAGTTGACCTCAATGGGCTTCAATCGATGTTATTCGATGATATCTGACAAAGTTATTCGCAAACTCACTCAAATATATGAGAAATGTTGGAATTCGACTTCAAGTTAGGAAGATAGACTTTGAAAATTTTCAATTATCACAAAGTGACAGATGACCTCAAAGGGCTTCAATGGATGTTATTCGATGATATCTGACAAAATTAGATGCAAACTCACTCAAATATATAAGAAATGTTGGAATTCGACTTCAAGTTAGGAAGATAGACTGAAAATTTTTAAATATTACAAAGTGACAGTTGACCTCAATGGGCTTCAATGGATGTTATTCGATGATATCTGACTAAGTTAGATGCAAACTCACTCAAATATATAAGAAATGTTGGAATTCGACTTCAAATTAGGAAGATAGACTTTGAAAATTTTCAATTATTACAAAGTGACAGTTGACCTCAATGGGCTTCAATCGATGTTTTTCGATGATATCTGACAGTTATTCGCAAACTCACTCAAATATATGAGAAATGTTGAAATTCGACTTCAAATAAGGAAGATAGACTTGGAAAATTTTCAATTAACACAAAGTGACAGTTGACCTCAATGGGCTTCAATGGATGTTATTCGATGATATCAGACAAAGTTAGATGCAAACTCACTCAAATATATAAGAAATGTTGGAATTCGACTTCAAATTAGGAAGATAGACTTTGAAAATTTTCAATTATTACAAAGTGACAGTTGACCTCAATGGGCTTCAATCGATGTTATTCGATGATATCTGACAACGTTATTCGCAAACTCACTCAAATATATGAGAAATGTTGGAATTCGACTTCAAGTTAGGAAGATAGACTTTGAAAATTTTCAATTATTACAAAGTGACAGATGACCTCAATGGGCTTCAATGGATGTTATTCGATGATATCTGACAAAGTTAGATGCAAACTCACTCAAATATTTAAGAAATGTTGGAATTCGACTTCAAGTTAGGAAGATAGACTTTGAAAATTTTTAATTATTACAAAGTGACAGTTGACCTCAATGGGCTTCAATGGATGTTATTCGATGATATCTGACTAAGTTAGATGCAAACTCACTCAAATATATAAGAAATGTTGGAATTCGACTTCAAATTAGGAAGATAGACTTTGAAAATTTTCAATTATTACAAAGTGACAGTTGACCTCAATGGGCTTCAATGGATGTTATTCGAAGATATCTGACAAAGTTAGATGCAAACTCACTCAAATATATAAGAAATGTTGGAATTCGACTTCAAATCAGGAAGATAGACTTTGAAAATTTTCAATTATTACAAAGTGACAGTTGACCTCAATGGGCTTCAATCGATGTTTTTCGATGATATATGACAAAGTTATTCGCAAACTCACTCAAATATATGAGAAATGTTGGAATTCGACTTCAAGTTAGGAAGATAGACTTTGAAAATTTTCAATTATTACAAAGCGACAGTTGACCTCAATGGGCTTCAATGGATGTTATTCGATGATATCTGACAAAGTTAGATGCAAACTCACTCAAATATTTAAGAAATGTTGGAATTCGACCTCAAGTTAGGAAGATAGACTTTGAAAATTTTTAATTATTACAAAGTGACAGTTGACCTCAATGGGCTTCAATGGATGTTATTCGATGATATCTGACTAAGTTAGATGCAAACTCACTCAAATATATAAGAAATGTTGGAATTCGACTTCAAAGTAGGAAGATAGACTTTGAAAATTTTCAATTATTACAAAGTGACAGTTGACCTCAATGGGCTTCAATCGATGTTATTCGATGATATCTGACAAAGTTATTCGCAAACTCACTCAAATATATGAGAAATGTTGGAATTCGACTTCAAGTTAGGAAGATAGACTTTGAAAATTTTCAATTATCACAAAGTGACAGATGACCTCAAAGGGCTTCAATGGATGTTATTCGATGATATCTGACAAAATTAGATGCAAACTCACTCAAATATATAAGAAATGTTGGAATTCGACTTCAAATTAGGAAGATAGACTTTGAAAATTTTCAATTATTACAAAGTGACAGTTGACCTCAATGGGCTTCAATCGATGTTATTCGATGATATCTGACAAAGTTATTCGCAAACTCACTCAAATATATGAGAAATGTTGAAATTCGACTTCAAATAAGGAAGATAGACTTGGAAAATTTTCAATTATCACAAAGTGACAGTTGACCTCAAAGGGCTTCAATGGATGTTATTCGATGATATCTGACAAACTTAGATGCGACTCACTCAAATATATAAGAAATGTTGGAATTCGACTTCAAATTAGGAAGATAGACTTTGAAAATTTTCAATTATTACAAAGTGACAGTTGACCTCAATGGGCTTCAATCGATGTTATTCGATGATATCTGACAAAGTTATTCGCAAACTCACTCAAATATATGAGAAATGTTGAAATTCGACTTCAAGTTAGGAAGATAGACTTTGAAAATTTTCAATTATTACAAAGTGACAGTTGACCTCAATGGGCTTCAATGGATGTTATTCGATGATATCTGACTAAGTTAGATGCAAACTCACTCAAATATATAAGAAATGTTGGAATTCGACTTCAAATTAGGAAGATAGACTTTGAAAATTTTCAATTATTACAAAGTGACAGTTGACCTCAATGGGCTTCAATCGATGTTTTTCGATGATATCTGACAGTTATTCGCAAACTCACTCAAATATATGAGAAATGTTGAAATTCGACTTCAAATAAGGAAGATAGACTTGGAAAATTTTCAATTAACACAAAGTGACAGTTGACCTCAATGGGCTTCAATGGATGTTATTCGATGATATCAGACAAAGTTAGATGCAAACTCACTCAAATATATAAGAAATGTTGGAATTCGACTTCAAATTAGGAAGATAGACTTTGAAAATTTTCAATTATTACAAAGTGACAGTTGACCTCAATGGGCTTCAATCGATGTTATTCGATGATATCTGACAACGTTATTCGCAAACTCACTCAAATATATGAGAAATGTTGGAATTCGACTTCAAGTTAGGAAGATAGACTTTGAAAATTTTCAATTATTACAAAGTGACAGATGACCTCAATGGGCTTCAATGGATGTTATTCGATGATATCTGACAAAGTTAGATGCAAACTCACTCAAATATTTAAGAAATGTTGGAATTCGACTTCAAGTTAGGAAGATAGACTTTGAAAATTTTTAATTATTACAAAGTGACAGTTGACCTCAATGGGCTTCAATGGATGTTATTCGATGATATCTGACTAAGTTAGATGCAAACTCACTCAAATATATAAGAAATGTTGGAATTCGACTTCAAATTAGGAAGATAGACTTTGAAAATTTTCAATGATTACAAAGTTACAGTTGACCTCAATGGGCTTCAATGGATGTTATTCGATGATATCTGACAAAGTTAGATGCAAACTCACTCAAATATATAAGAAATATTGGAATTCGACTTCAAATCAGGAAGATAGACTTTGAAAATTTTCAATTATTACAAAGTGACAGTTGACCTCAATGGGCTTCAATCGATGTTTTTCGATGATATATGACAAAGTTATTCGCAAACTCACTCAAATATATGAGAAATGTTGAAATTCGACTTCAAATAAGGAAGATAGACTTGGAAAATTTTCAATTAACACAAAGTGACAGTTGACCTCAATGGGCTTCAATGGATGTTATTCGATGATATCAGACAAAGTTAGATGCAAACTCACTCAAATATATAAGAAATGTTGGAATTCGACTTCAAATTAGGAAGATAGACTTTGAAAATTTTCAATTATTACAAAGTGACAGTTGACCTCAATGGGCTTCAATGGATGTTATTCGATGATATCTGACTAAGTTAGATGCAAACTCACTCAAATATATAAGAAATGTTGGAATTCGACTTCAAAGTAGGAAGATAGACTTTGAAAATTTTCAATTATTACAAAGTGACAGTTGACCTCAATGGGCTTCAATCGATGTTATTCGATGATATCTGACAAAGTTATTCGCAAACTCACTCAAATATATGAGAAATTTTGGAATTCGACTTCAAGTTAGGAAGATAGACTTTGAAAATTTTCAATTATCACAAAGTGACAGATGACCTCAAAGGGCTTCAATGGAGGTTATTCGATGATATCTGACAAAATTAGATGCAAACTCACTCAAATATATAAGAAATGTTGGAATTCGACTTCAAATTAGGAAGATAGACTTTGAAAATTTTCAATTATTACAAAGTGACAGTTGACCTCAATGGGCTTCAATCGATGTTATTCGATGATATCTGACAAAGTTATTCGCAAACTCACTCAAATATATGAGAAATGTTGAAATTCGACTTCAAATAAGGAAGATAGACTTTGAAAATTTTCAATTATTACAAAGTGACAGTTTACCTCAATGGGCTTCAATCGATGTTTTTCTATGATATATGACAAAGTTATTCGCAAACTCACTCAAGTACATGAGAAAAGTTGAAATTCGACTTCAAATAAGGAGGATAGACTTGGAAAATTTTCAATTAACACAAAGTGACAGTTGACCTCAATAGGCTTCAATGGATGTTATTCGATGATATCAGATAAAGTTAGATGCAAACTCACTCAAATATATAAGAAATGTTGGAATTCGACTTCAAATTAGGAAGATAGACTTTGAAAATTTTCAATTATTACAAAGTGACAGTTGACCTCAATGGGCTTCAATCGATGTTTTTCGATGATATATGACAAAGTTATTCGCAAACTTACTCAAATATATGAGAAATGTTGAAATTCGACTTCAAATAAGGAAGATAGACTTGGAAAATTTTCAATTAACACAAAGTGACAGTTGACCTCAATGGGCTTCAATGGATGTTATTCGATGATATCTGACTAAGTTAGTTGCAAACTCACTCAAATATATAAGAAATGTTGGAATTCGACTTCAAATTAGGAAGATAGACTTTGAAAATTTTCAATTATTACAAAGTGACAGTTGACCTCAATGGGCTTCAATGGATGTTATTCGATGATATCTGACAAAGTTGGATGCAAACTCACTCAAATATATAAGAAATGTTGGAATTCGACTTCAAATCAGGAAGATAGACTTTGAAAATTTTCAATTATTACAAAGTGACAGTTGACCTCAATGGGCTTCAATCGATGTTTTTCTATGATATATGACAAAGTTATTCGCAAACTCACTCAAATACATGAGAAAAGTTGAAATTCGACTTCAAATAAGGAAGATAGACTTGGAAAATTTTCAATTAACACAAAGTGACAGTTGACCTCAATGGGCTTCAATGGATGTTATTCGATGATATCAGACAAAGTTAGATGCAAACTCACTCAAATATATAAGAAATGTTGGAATTCGACTTCAAATTAGGAAGATAGACTTTGAAAATTTTCAATTATTACAAAGTGACAGTTGACCTCAATGGGCTTCAATGGATGTTATTCGATGATATCTGACTAAGTTAGATGCAAACTCACTCAAATATATAAGAAATGTTGGAATTCGACTTCAAAGTAGGAAGATAGACTTTGAAAATTTTCAATTATTACAAAGTGACAGTTGACCTCAATGGGCTTCAATCGATGTTATTCGATGATATCTGACAAAGTTATTCGCAAACTCACTCAAATATATGAGAAATTTTGGAATTCGACTTCAAGTTAGGAAGATAGACTTTGAAAATTTTCAATTATCACAAAGTGACAGATGACCTCAAAGGGCTTCAATGGAGGTTATTCGATGATATCTGACAAAATTAGATGCAAACTCACTCAAATATATAAGAAATGTTGGAATTCGACTTCAAATTAGGAAGATAGACTTTGAAAATTTTCAATTATTACAAAGTGACAGTTGACCTCAATGGGCTTCAATCGATGTTATTCGATGATATCTGACAAAGTTATTCGCAAACTCACTCAAATATATGAGAAATGTTGAAATTCGACTTCAAATAAGGAAGATAGACTTTGAAAATTTTCAATTATTACAAAGTGACAGTTTACCTCAATGGGCTTCAATCGATGTTTTTCTATGATATATGACAAAGTTATTCGCAAACTCACTCAAGTACATGAGAAAAGTTGAAATTCGACTTCAAATAAGGAGGATAGACTTGGAAAATTTTCAATTAACACAAAGTGACAGTTGACCTCAATAGGCTTCAATGGATGTTATTCGATGATATCAGATAAAGTTAGATGCAAACTCACTCAAATATATAAGAAATGTTGGAATTCGACTTCAAATTAGGAAGATAGACTTTGAAAATTTTCAATTATTACAAAGTGACAGTTGACCTCAATGGGCTTCAATCGATGTTTTTCGATGATATATGACAAAGTTATTCGCAAACTTACTCAAATATATGAGAAATGTTGAAATTCGACTTCAAATAAGGAAGATAGACTTGGAAAATTTTCAATTAACACAAAGTGACAGTTGACCTCAATGGGCTTCAATGGATGTTATTCGATGATATCTGACTAAGTTAGTTGCAAACTCACTCAAATATATAAGAAATGTTGGAATTCGACTTCAAATTAGGAAGATAGACTTTGAAAATTTTCAATTATTACAAAGTGACAGTTGACCTCAATGGGCTTCAATGGATGTTATTCGATGATATCTGACAAAGTTGGATGCAAACTCACTCAAATATATAAGAAATGTTGGAATTCGACTTCAAATCAGGAAGATAGACTTTGAAAATTTTCAATTATTACAAAGTGACAGTTGACCTCAATGGGCTTCAATCGATGTTTTTCTATGATATATGACAAAGTTATTCGCAAACTCACTCAAATACATGAGAAAAGTTGAAATTCGACTTCAAATAAGGAAGATAGACTTGGAAAATTTTCAATTAACACAAAGTGACAGTTGACCTCAATAGGCTTCAATGGATGTTATTCGATGATATCAGACAAAGTTAGATGCAAACTCACTCAAATATATAAGAAATGTTGGAATTCGACTTCAAATTAGGAAGATAGACTTTGAAAGTTTTCAATTATTACAAAGTGACAGTTGACCTCAATGGGCTTCAATCGATGTTTTTCGATGATATATGACAAAGTTATTCGCAAACTCACTCAAATATATGAGAAATGTTGAAATTCGACTTCAAATAAGGAAGATAGACTTGGAAAATTTTCAATTAACACAAAGTGACAGTTGACCTCAATGGGCTTCAATGGATGTTATTCGATGATATCTGACTAAGTTAGATGCAAACTCACTCAAATATATAAGAAATGTTGGAATTCGACTTCAAATTAGGAAGATAGACTTTGAAAATTTTCAATTATTACAAAGTGACAGTTGACCTCAATGGGCTTCAATGGATGTTATTCGATGATATCTGACAAAGTTAGATGCAAACTCACTCAAATATATAAGAAATGTTGAAATTCGACTTCAAATGAGGAAGATAGACTTTGAAAATTTTCAATCAACACAAAGTGAGAATCGACTTCAATGGGCTTCAATGAATGTAAATCGACGATATCTGACAAAGTTAGATGCAAACTCATTCAAATATATTAGAAATGTTGAAATTCGACTTCAAATGAGGAAGATAGACATTGAAAATTTTCAATCAACACAAAGTGAGAATCGACTTCAATGGGCTTCAATGAATGTAAATCGACGATATCTGACAAAGTTATATGCAAACTCATTCAAATATATGAGAAATGTTGAAATTCGACTTCAAATGAGGAAGATAGACTTTGAAAATTTTCAATCAACACAAAGTGAGAATCGACTTCAATGGGCTTCAATGAATGTAAATCGACGATATCTGACAAAGTTAGATGCAAACTCATTCAAATATATGAGAAATGTTGAAATTCGACTTCAAATGAGGAAGATAGACATTGAAAATTTTTAATCAACACAAAGTGAGAATCGACTTCAATGGGCTTCAATGAATGTAAATCGACGATATCTGACAAAGTTATATGCAAACTCATTCAAATATATGAGAAATGTTGAAATTCGACTTCAAATGAGGAAGATAGACTTTGAAAATTTTCAATCAACACAAAGTGAGAATCGACTTCAATGGGCTTCAATGAATGTAAATCGACGATATCTGACAAAGTTAGATGCAAACTCATTCAAATATATGAGAAATGTTGAAATTCGACTTCAAATGAGGAAGATAGACTTTGAAAATTTTCAATCAACACAAAGTGAGAATCGACTTCAATGGGCTTCAATGAATGTAAATCGACGATATCTGACAACATTATATGCAAACTCCTTCAATTATATGAGAAATGTTGAAATTCGACTTCAAATGAGGAAGATAGACTTTGAAAATTTTCAATCAACACAAAGTGAGAATCGACTTCAGTGGGCTTCAATGAATGTAATTCGACGATATCTGACAAAGTTAGATGCAAACTCATTCAAATATATGAGAAATGTTGAAATTCGACTTCAAATGAGGAAGATAGACTTTGAAAATTTTCAATTATTACAAACTGACAGTTGACCTCAATGGGCTTCAATGGATGTTATTCGATGATATCTGACAACATTATATGCAAACTCCTTCAATTATATGAGAAATGTTGAAATTCGACTTCAAATGAGGAAGATAGACTTTGAAAATTTTCAATCAACACAAAGTGAGAATCGACTTCAATGGGCTTCAATGGATGTTATTCGATGATATCTGACTAAGTTAGATTCAAACTCACTCAAATATATAAGAAATGTTGGAATTCGACTTCAAATTAGGAAGATAGACTTTGAAAATTTTCAATTATTACAAAGTGACAGTTGACCTCAATGGGCTTCAATGGATGTTATTCGATGATATCTGACAAAGTTAGATGCAAACTCACTCAAATATATAAGAAATGTTGAAATTCGACTTCAAATGAGGAAGATAGACTTTGAAAATTTTCAATCAACACAAAGTGAGAATCGACTTCAATGGGCTTCAATGAATGTAAATCGACGATATCTGACAAAGTTAGATGCAAACTCATTCAAATATATGAGAAATGTTGAAATTCGACTTCAAATGAGGAAGATAGACATTGAAAATTTTCAATCAACACAAAGTGAGAATCGACTTCAATGGGCTTCAATGAATGTAAATCGACGATATCTGACAAAGTTATATGCAAACTCATTCAAATATATGAGAAATGTTGAAATTCGACTTCAAATGAGGAAGATAGACTTTGAAAATTTTCAATCAACACAAAGTGAGAATCGACTTCAATGGGCTTCAATGAATGTAAATCGACGATATCTGACAAAGTTAGATGCAAACTCATTCAAATATATGAGAAATGTTGAAATTCGACTTCAAATGAGGAAGATAGACTTTGAAAATTTTCAATCAACACAAAGTGAGAATCGACTTCAATGGGCTTCAATGAATGTAAATCGACGATATCTGACAACATTATATGCAAACTCCTTCAATTATATGAGAAATGTTTAAATTCGACTTCAAATGAGGAAGATAGACTTTGAAAATTTTCAATCAACACAAAGTGAGAATCGACTTCAATGGGCTTCAATGAATGTAATTCGACGATATCTGACAAAGTTAGATGCAAACTCATTCAAATATATGAGAAATGTTGAAATTCGACTTCAAATGAGGAAGATAGACTTTGAAAATTTTCAATCAACACAAAGTGAGAATCGACTTCAATGGGCTTCAATGAATGTTATTCGATGATATCTGACAAAGTTAGATGCAAACTCACTCAAATATATAAGAAATGTTGGAATTCGACTTCAAATTAGGAAGATAGACTTTGAAAATTTTCAATTATTACAAAGTGACAGTTGACCTCAATGGGCTTCAATGGATGTTATTCGATGATATCTGACAAAGTTAGATGCAAACTCACTCAAATATTTAAGAAATGTTGGAATTCGACTTCAAGTTAGGAAGATAGACTTTGAAAATTTTTAATTATTACAAAGTGACAGTTGACCTCAATGGGCTTCAATGGATGTTATTCGATGACATCTGACTAAGTTAGATGCAAACTCACTCAAATATATAAGAAATGTTGGAATTCGACTTCAAATTAGGAAGATAGACTTTGAAAATTTTCAATTATTACAAAGTGACAGTTGACCTCAATGGGCTTCAATGGATGTTATTCGATGATATCTGACAAAGTTAGATGCAAACTCACTCAAATATATAAGAAATGTTGGAATTCGACTTCAAATCAGGAAGATAGACTTTGAAAATTTTCAATTATTACAAAGTGACAGTTGACCTCAATGGGCTTCAATCGATGTTTTTCGATGATATATGACAAAGTTATTCGCAAACTCACTCAAATATATGAGAAATGTTGAAATTCGACTTCAAATAAGGAAGATAGACTTGGAAAATTTTCAATTAACACAAAGTGACAGTTGACCTCAATGGGCTTCAATGGATGTTATTCGATGATATCAGACAAAGTTAGATGCAAACTCACTCAAATATATAAGAAATGTTGGAATTCGACTTCAAATTAGGAAGATAGACTTTGAAAATTTTTAATTATTACAAAGTGACAGTTGACCTCAATGGGCTTCAATGGATGTTATTCGATGATATCTGACTAAGTTAGATGCAAACTCACTCAAATATATAAGAAATGTTGGAATTCGACTTCAAAGTAGGAAGATAGACTTTGAAAATTTTCAATTATTACAAAGTGACAGTTGACCTCAATGGGCTTCAATCGATGTTATCCGATGATATCTGACAAAGTTATTCGCAAACTCACTCAAATATATGAGAAATGTTGGAATTCGACTTCAAGTTAGGAAGATAGACTTTGAAAATTTTCAATTATCACAAAGTGACAGATGACCTCAAAGGGCTTCAATGGATGTTATTCGATGATATCTGACAAACTTAGATGCAAACTCACTCAAATATATAAGAAATGTTGGAATTCGACTTCAAATTAGGAAGATAGACTTTGAAAATTTTCAATTATTACAAAGTGACAGTTGACCTCAATGGGCTTCAATCGATGTTATTCGATGATATCTGACAAAGTTATTCGCAAACTCACTCAAATATATGAGAAATGTTGAAATTCGACTTCAAATTAGGAAGATAGACTTTGAAAATTTTCAATTATTACAAAGTGACAGTTGACCTCAATGGGCTTCAATCGATGTTTTTCGATGATATATGACAAAGTTATTCGCAAACTCACTCAAATATATGAGAAATGTTGAAATTCGACTTCAAATAAGGAAGATAGACTTGGAAAATTTTCAATTATCACAAAGTGACAGTTGACCTCAATGGGCTTCAATGGATGTTATTCGATGATATCTGACTAAGTTAGATGCAAACTCACTCAAATATATAAGAAATGTTGGAATTCGACTTCAAAGTAGGAAGATAGACTTTGAAAATTTTCAATTATTACAAAGTGACAGTTGACCTCAATGGGCTTCAATGGATGTTATTAGATGATATCTGACAAAGTAAGATGCAAACTCACTCAAATATATAAGAAATGTTGGAATTCGACTTCAAATCAGGAAGATAGACTTTGAAAATTTTCAATTATTACAAAGTGACAGTTGACCTCAATGGGCTTCAATCGATGTTTTTCTATGATATATGACAAAGTTATTCGCAAACTCACTCAAATATATGAGAAATGTTGAAATTCGACTTCAAATAAGGAAGATAGACTTGGAAAATTTTCAATTAACACAAAGTGACAGTTGACCTCAATAGGCTTCAATGGATGTTATTCGATGATATCAGACAAAGTTAGATGCAAACTCACTCAAATATATAAGAAATGTTGGAATTCGACTTCAAATTAGGAAGATAGACTTTGAAAATTTTCAATTATTACAAAGTGACAGTTGACCTCAATGGGCTTCAATCGATGTTTTTCGATGATATATGACAAAGTTATTCGCAAACTCACTCAAATATATGAGAAATGTTGAAATTCGACTTCAATTAAGGAAGATAGACTTGGAAAATTTTCAATTATTACAAAGTGACAGTTGACCTCAATGGGCTTCAATGGATGTTATTCGATGATATCTGACAAAGTTAGATGCAAACTCACTCAAATATATAAGAAATGTTGGAATTCGACTTCAAATCAGGAAGATAGACTTTGAAAATTTTCAATTATTACAAAGTGACAGTTGACCTCAATGGGCTTCAATCGATGTTTTTCGATGATATATGACAAAGTTATTCGCAAACTCACTCAAATATATGAGAAATGTTGAAATTCGACCTCAAATAAGGAAGATAGACTTGGAAAATTTTCAATTAACACAAAGTGACAGTTGACCTCAATGGGCTTCAATGGATGTTATTCGATGATATCTGACTAAGTTAGATGCAAACTCACTCAAATATATAAGAAATGTTGGAATTCGACTTCAAATTAGGAAGATAGACTTTGAAAATTTTCAATTATTACAAAGTGACAGTTGACCTCAATGGGCTTCAATGGATGTTATTCGATGATATCTGACAAAGTTAGATGCAAACTCACTCAAATATATAAGAAATGTTGAAATTCGACTTCATATGAGGAAGATAGACTTAGAAAATTTTCAATCAACACAAAGTGAGAATCGACTTCAATGGGCTTCAATGAATGTAAATCGACGATATCTGACAAAGTTAGATGCAAACTCATTCAAATATATGAGGAATGTTGAAATTCGACTTCAAATGAGGAAGATAGACTTTGAAAATTTTCAATAAACACAAAGTGACAATCGACCTCAATGGGCTTCAATGAATGTAAATCGACGATATCTGATAAAGTTAGATGCGAACTCATTCAAATATATGAGAAATGTTGAAATTCGACTTCAAATGAGGAAGATAGACTTCGAAAATTTTCAATCAACACAAAGTGAGAATCGACTTCAATGGGCTTCAATGAATGTAAATCGACGATATCTGACAAAGTTAGATGCAAACTCATTCAAATATATGAGAAATGTTGAAATTCGACTTCAAATGAGGAAGATAGACTTTGAAAATTTTCAATCAACACAAAGTGAGAATCGACTTCAATGGGCTTCAATGAATGTAAATCGACGATATCTGACAAAGTTATATGCAAACTCATTCAAATATATGAGAAATGTTGAAATTCGACTTCAAATGAGGAAGATAGACTTTGAAAATTTTCAATCAACACAAAGTGAGAATCGACTTCAATGGGCTTCAATGAATGTAAATCGACGATATCTGACAAAGTTAGATGCAAACTCATTCAAATATATGAGAAATGTTGAAATTCGACTTCAAATGGGGAAGATAGACTTTGAAAATTTTCAATCAACACAAAGTGAGATTCGACTTCAATGGGCTTCAATGAATGTAAATCGACGATATCTGACAAAGTTAGATGCAAACTCATTCAAATATATGAGAAATGTTGAAATTCGACTTCAAATGGGGAAGATAGACTTTGAAAATTTTCAATCAACACAAAGTGAGATTCGACTTCAATGGGCTTCAATGAATGTAAATCGACGATATCTGACAAAGTTAGATGCAAACTCATTCAAATATATGAGAAATGTTAAAATTCGACTTCAAATGAGGAAGATAGACTTTGAAAATTTTCAATTATTACAAAGCGACAGTTGACCTCAATGGGCTTCAATGAATGTAAATCGACGATATCTGAATAAGTTAGATGCAAACTAACTCAAATATATAAGAAATGTTGGAATTCGACTTCAAGTTAGGAAGATAGACTTTGAAAATTTTCAATTATTACAAAGTGACAGTTGACCTCAATGGGCTTCAATGGATGTTATTAGATGATATCTGACAAAGTAAGATGCAAACTCACTCAAATATATGAGAAATGTTGAAATTCGACTTCAAATTAGGAAGATAGACTTTGAAAATTTTCAATTATTACAAAGTGACAGTTGACCTCAATGGGCTTCAATCGATGTTTTTCGATGATATATGACAAAGTTATTCGCAAACTCACTCAAATATATGAGAAATGTTGAAATTCGACTTCAAATAAGGAAGATAGACTTTGAAAATTTTCAATTATTACAAAGTGACAGTTGACCTCAATGGGCTTCAATCGATGTTTTTCGATGATATATGACAAAGTTATTCGCAAACTCACTCAAATATATGAGAAATGTTGAAATTCGACTTCAAATAAGGAAGATAGACTTGGAAAATTTTCAATTATCACAAAGTGACAATCGACCTCAATGGGCTTCAATGAATGTAAATCGACGATATCTGACTAAGTTAGATGCAAACTCACTCAAATATATAAGAAATGTTGGAATTCGACTTCAAGTTAGGAAGATAGACTTTGAAAATTTTCAATTATTACAAAGTGACAGTTGACCTCAATGGGCTTCAATGGATGTTATTAGATGATATCTGACAAAGTAAGATGCAAACTCACTCAAATATATAAGAAATGTTGGAATTCGACTTCAAATTAGGAAGATAGACTTTGAAAATTTTCAATTATTACAAAGTGACAGTTGACCTCAATGGGCTTCAATCGATGTTTTTCGATGATATATGACAAAGTTATTCGCAAACTCACTCAAATTTATGAGAAATGTTGAAATTCGACTTCAAATTAGGAAGATAGACTTTGAAAATTTTCAATTATTACAAAGTGACAGTTGACCTCAATGGGCTTCAATCGATGTTATTCGATGATATCTGACAAAGTTATTCGCAAACTCACTCAAATATATGAGAAATGTTGAAATTCGACTTCAAATTAGGAAGATAGACTTTGAAAATTTTCAATTATTACAAAGTGACAGTTGACCTCAATGGGCTTCAATGGATGTTATTAGATGATATCTGACAAAGTAAGATGCAAACTCACTCAAATATATAAGAAATGTTGGAATTCGACTTCAAATCAGGAAGATAGACTTTGAAAATTTTCAATTATTACAAAGTGACAGTTGACCTCAATGGGCTTCAATCGATGTTTTTCTATGATAAATGACAAAGTTATTCGCAAACTCACTCAAATATATGAGAAATGTTGAAATTCGACTTCAAATAAGGAAGATAGACTTGGAAAATTTTCAATTAACACAAAGTGACAGTTGACCTCAATAGGCTTCAATGGATGTTATTCGATGATATCAGACAAAGTTAGATGCAAACTCACTCAAATATATAAGAAATGTTGGAATTCGACTTCAAATTAGGAAGATAGACTTTGAAAATTTTCAATTATTACAAAGTGACAGTTGACCTCAATGGGCTTCAATCGATGTTTTTTGATGATATATGACAAAGTTATTCGCAAACTCACTCAAATATATAAGAAATGTTGGAATTCGACTTCAAATCAGGAAGATAGACTTTGAAAATTTTCAATTATTACAAAGTGACAGTTGACCTCAATGGGCTTCAATCGATGTTTTTCTATGATAAATGACAAAGTTATTCGCAAACTCACTCAAATATATGAGAAATGTTGAAATTCGACTTCAAATAAGGAAGATAGACTTGGAAAATTTTCAATTATCACAAAGTGACAATCGACCTCAATGGGCTTCAATGAATGTAAATCGACGATATCTGACTAAGTTAGATGCAAACTCACTCAAATATATAAGAAATGTTGGAATTCGACTTCAAGTTAGGAAGATAGACTTTGAAAATTTTCAATTATTACAAAGTGACAGTTGACCTCAATGGGCTTCAATGGATGTTATTAGATGATATCTGACAAAGTAAGATGCAAACTCACTCAAATATATAAGAAATGTTGGAATTCGACTTCAAATCAGGAAGATAGACTTTGAAAATTTTCAATTATTACAAAGTGACAGTTGACCTCAATGGGCTTCAATCGATGTTTTTCTATGATAAATGACAAAGTTATTCGCAAACTCACTCAAATATATGAGAAATGTTGAAATTCGACTTCAAATAAGGAAGATAGACTTGGAAAATTTTCAATTAACACAAAGTGACAGTTGACCTCAATAGGCTTCAATGGATGTTATTCGATGATATCAGACAAAGTTAGATGCAAACTCACTCAAATATATAAGAAATGTTGGAATTCGACTTCAAATTAGGAAGATAGACTTTGAAAATTTTCAATTATTACAAAGTGACAGTTGACCTCAATGGGCTTCAATCGATGTTTTTCGATGATTTATGACAAAGTTATTCGCAAACTCACTCAAATATATGAGAAATGTTGAAATTCCACTTCAAATAAGGAAGATAGACTTGGAAAATTTTCAATTAACACAAAGTGACAGTTGACCTCAATGGGCTTCAATGGATGTTATTCGATGATATCAGACAAAGTTAGATGCAAACTCACTCAAATATATAAGAAATGTTGGAATTCGACTTCAAATTAGGAAGATAGACTTTGAAAATTTTCAATTATTACAAAGTGACAGTTGACCTCAATGGGCTTCAATGGATGTTATTCGATGATATCTGACAAAGTTAGATGCAAACTCACTCAAATATATAAGAAATGTTGGAATTCGACTTCAAATTAGGAAGATAGACTTTGAAAATTTTCAATTATTACAAAGTGACAGTTGACCTCAATGGGCTTCAATGGATGTTATTCGATGATATCTGACAAAGTTAGATGCAAACTCACTCAAATATATAAGAAATGTTGGAATTCGACTTCAAATCAGGAAGATAGACTTTGAAAATTTTCAATTATTACAAAGTGACAGTTGACCTCAATGGGCTTCAATCGATGTTTTTCTATGATAAATGACAAAGTTATTCGCAAACTCACTCAAATATATGAGAAATGTTGAAATTCGACTTCAAATAAGGAAGATAGACTTGGAAAATTTTCAATTAACACAAAGTGACAGTTGACCTCAATAGGCTTCAATGGATGTTATTCGATGATATCAGACAAAGTTAGATGCAAACTCACTCAAATATATAAGAAATGTTGGAATTCGACTTCAAATTAGGAAGATAGACTTTGAAAATTTTCAATTATTACAAAGTGACAGTTGACCTCAATGGGCTTCAATCGATGTTTTTCGATGATTTATGACAAAGTTATTCGCAAACTCACTCAAATATATGAGAAATGTTGAAATTCCACTTCAAATAAGGAAGATAGACTTGGAAAATTTTCAATTAACACAAAGTGACAGTTGACCTCAATGGGCTTCAATGAATGTTATTCGATGATATCAGACAAAGTTAGATGCAAACTCACTCAAATATATAAGAAATGTTGGAATTCGACTTCAAATTAGGAAGATAGACTTTGAAAATTTTCAATTATTACAAAGTGACAGTTGACCTCAATGGGCTTCAATGGATGTTATTCGATGATATCTGACAAAGTTAGATGCAAACTCACTCAAATATATAAGAAATGTTGGAATTCGACTTCAAATTAGGAAGATAGACTTTGAAAATTTTCAATTATTACAAAGTGACAGTTGACCTCAATGGGCTTCAATGGATGTTATTCGATGATATCTGACAAAGTTAGATGCAAACTCACTCAATTATATAAGAAATGTTGGAATTCGACTTCAAATCAGGAAGATAGACTTTGAAAATTTTCAATTATTACAAAGTGACAGTTGACCTCAATGGGCTTCAATCGATGTTTTTCGATGATATATGACAAAGTTATTCGCAAACTCACTCAAATATATAAGAAATGTTGAAATTCGACTTCAAATAAGGAAGATAGACTTGGAAAATTTTCAATTAACACAAAGTGACAGTTGACCTCAATGGGCTTCAATGGATGTTATTCGATGATATCAGACAAAGTTAGATGCAAACTCACTCAAATATATAAGAAATGTTGGAATTCGACTTCAAATTAGGAAGATAGACTTTGAAAATTTTCAATTATTACAAAGTGACAGTTGACCTCAATGGGCTTCAATCGATGTTATTCGATGATATCTGACAAAGTTATTCGCAAACTCACTCAAATATATCAGAAATGTTGAAATTCGACTTCAAATTAGGAAGATAGACTTTGAAAATTTTCAATTATTACAAAGTGACAGTTGACCTCAATGGGCTTCAATCGATGTTTTTCGATGATATATGACAAAGTTATTCGCAAACTCACTCAAATATATGAGAAATGTTGAAATTCTACTTCAAATAAGGAAGATAGACTTGGAAAATTTTCAATTATCACAAAGTGACAGTTGACCTCAATGGGCTTCAATGGATGTTATTCGATGATATCAGACAAAGTTAGATGCAAACTCATTCAAATATAAGAGAAATGTTGAAATTCGACTTCAAATTAGGAAGATAGACTTTGAAAATTTTCAATTATTACAAAGTGACAGTTGACCTCAATGGGCTTCAATCGATGTTTTTCGATGATATATGACAAAGTTATTCGCAAACTCACTCAAATATATAAGAAATGTTGGAATTCGACTTCAAATTAGGAAGATAGACTTTGAAAATTTTCAATTATTACAAAGTGACAGTTGACCTCAATGGGCTTCAATCGATGTTATTCGATGATATCTGACAAAGTTATTCGCAAACTCACTCAAATATATGAGAAATGTTGAAATTCGACTTCAAATTAGGAAGATAGACTTTGAAAATTTTCAATTATTACAAAGTGACAGTTGACCTCAATGGGCTTCAATCGATGTTTTTCGATGATATATGACAAAGTTATTCGCAAACTCACTCAAATATATGAGAAATGTTGAAATTCGACTTCAAATAAGGAAGATAGACTTTGAAAATTTTCAATTATTACAAAGTGACAGTTGACCTCAATGGGCTTCAATCGATGTTTTTGATTATATATGACAAAGTTATTCGCAAACCCACTCAAATATATGAGAAATGTTGAAATTCGACTTCAAATAAGGAAGATAGACTTTGAAAATTTTCAATTATTACAAAGTGACAGTTGACCTCAATGGGCTTCAATCGATGTTTTTCGATGATATATGACAAAGTTATTCGCAAACTCACTCAAATATATGAGAAATGTTGAAATTCGACTTCAAATTAGGAAGATAGACTTTGAAAATTTTCAATTATTACAAAGTGACAGTTGACCTCAATGGGCTTCAATCGATGTTATTCGATGATATCTGACAAAGTTATTCGCAAACTCACTCAAATATATGAGAAATGTTGAAATTCGACTTCAAATTAGGAAGATAGACTTTGAAAATTTTCAATTATTACAAAGTGACAGTTGACCTCAATGGGCTTCAATCGATGTTTTTCGATGATATATGACAAAGTTATTCGCAAACTCACTCAAATATATGAGAAATGTTGAAATTCCACTTCAAATAAGGAAGATAAACTTGGAAAATTTTCAATTAACACAAAGTGACAGTTGACCTCAATGGGCTTCAATGGATGTTATTCGATGATATCAGACAAAGTTAGATGCAAACTCACTCAAATATATAAGAAATGTTGGAATTCGACTTCAAATTAGGAAGATAGACTTTGAAAATTTTCAATTATTACAAAGTGACAGTTGACCTCAATGGGCTTCAATGGATGTTATTCGATGATATCTGACAAAGTTAGATGCAAACTCACTCAATTATATAAGAAATGTTGGAATTCGACTTCAAATCAGGAAGATAGACTTTGAAAATTTTCAATTATTACAAAGTGACAGTTGACCTCAATGGGCTTCAATCGATGTTTTTCGATGATATATGACAAAGTTATTCGCAAACTCACTCAAATATATAAGAAATGTTGAAATTCGACTTCAAATAAGGAAGATAGACTTTGAAAATTTTCAATAATTACAAAGTGACAGTTGACCTCAATGGGCTTCAATCGATGTTTTTGATTATATATGACAAAGTTATTCGCAAACTCACTCAAATATATGAGAAATGTTGAAATTCGACTTCAAATAAGGAAGATAGACTTGGAAAATTTTCAATTATCACAAAGTGACAATCGACCTCAATGGGCTTCAATGAATGTAAATCGACGATATCTGACTAAGTTAGATGCAAACTCACTCAAATATATAAGAAATGTTGGAATTCGACTTCAAGTTAGGAAGATAGACTTTGAAAATTTTCAATTATTACAAAGTGACAGTTGACCTCAATGGGCTTCAATGGATGTTATTAGATGATATCTGACAAAGTAAGATGCAAACTCACTCAAATATATAAGAAATGTTGGAATTCGACTTCAAATTAGGAAGATAGACTTTGAAAATTTTCAATTATTACAAAGTGACAGTTGACCTCAATGGGCTTCAATCGATGTTTTTCGATGATATATGACAAAGTTATTCGCAAACTCACTCAAATATATGAGAAATGTTGAAATTCGACTTCAAATTAGGAAGATAGACTTTGAAAATTTTCAATTATTACAAAGTGACAGTTGACCTCAATGGGCTTCAATCGATGTTATTCGATGATATCTGACAAAGTTATTCGCAAACTCACTCAAATATATGAGAAATGTTGAAATTCGACTTCAAATTAGGAAGATAGACTTTGAAAATTTTCAATTATTACAAAGTGACAGTTGACCTCAATGGGCTTCAATCGATGTTTTTCGATGATATATGACAAAGTTATTCGCAAACTCACTCAAATATATGAGAAATGTTGAAATTCCACTTCAAATAAGGAAGATAAACTTGGAAAATTTTCAATTAACACAAAGTGACAGTTGACCTCAATGGGCTTCAATGGATGTTATTCGATGATATCAGACAAAGTTAGATGCAAACTCACTCAAATATATAAGAAATGTTGGAATTCGACTTCAAATTAGGAAGATAGACTTTGAAAATTTTCAATTATTACAAAGTGACAGTTGACCTCAATGGGCTTCAATGGATGTTATTCGATGATATCTGACAAAGTTAGATGCAAACACACTCAAATATATAAGAAATGTTGGAATTCGACTTCAAATTAGGAAGATAGACTTTGAAAATTTTCAATTATTACAAAGTGACAGTTGACCTCAATGGGCTTCAATGGATGTTATTCGATGATATCTGACAAAGTTAGATGCAAACTCACTCAATTATATAAGAAATGTTGGAATTCGACTTCAAATCAGGAAGATAGACTTTGAAAATTTTCAATTATTACAAAGTGACAGTTGACCTCAATGGGCTTCAATCGATGTTTTTCGATGATATATGACAAAGTTATTCGCAAACTCACTCAAATATATAAGAAATGTTGAAATTCGACTTCAAATAAGGAAGATAGACTTGGAAAATTTTCAATTAACACAAAGTGACAGTTGACCTCAATGGGCTTCAATGGATGTTATTCGATGATATCAGACAAAGTTAGATGCAAACTCACTCAAATATATAAGAAATGTTGGAATTCGACTTCAAATTAGGAAGATAGACTTTGAAAATTTTCAATTATTACAAAGTGACAGTTGACCTCAATGGGCTTCAATCGATGTTATTCGATGATATCTGACAAAGTTATTCGCAAACTCACTCAAATATATAAGAAATGTTGAAATTCGACTTCAAATAAGGAAGATAGACTTGGAAAATTTTCAATTAACACAAAGTGACAGTTGACCTCAATGGGCTTCAATCGATGTTTTTCGATGATATATGACAAAGTTATTCGCAAACTCACTCAAATATATAAGAAATGTTGAAATTCGACTTCAAATAAGGAAGATAGACTTGGAAAATTTTCAATTAACACAAAGTGACAGTTGACCTCAATGGGCTTCAATGGATGTTATTCGATGATATCTGACAAAGTTAGATGCAAACTCACTCAATTATATAAGAAATGTTGGAATTCGACTTCAAATCAGGAAGATAGACTTTGAAAATTTTCAATTATTACAAAGTGACAGTTGACCTCAATGGGCTTCAATCGATGTTTTTCGATGATATATGACAAAGTTATTCGCAAACTCACTCAAATATATAAGAAATGTTGAAATTCGACTTCAAATAAGGAAGATAGACTTGGAAAATTTTCAATTAACACAAAGTGACAGTTGACCTCAATGGGCTTCAATGGATGTTATTCGATGATATCAGACAAAGTTAGATGCAAACTCACTCAAATATATAAGAAATGTTGGAATTCGACTTCAAATTAGGAAGATAGACTTTGAAAATTTTCAATTATTACAAAGTGACAGTTGACCTCAATGGGCTTCAATCGATGTTATTCGATGATATCTGACAAAGTTATTCGCAAACTCACTCAAATATATCAGAAATGTTGAAATTCGACTTCAAATTAGGAAGATAGACTTTGAAAATTTTCAATTATTACAAAGTGACAGTTGACCTCAATGGGCTTCAATCGATGTTTTTCGATGATATATGACAAAGTTATTCGCAAACTCACTCAAATATATGAGAAATGTTGAAATTCTACTTCAAATAAGGAAGATAGACTTGGAAAATTTTCAATTATCACAAAGTGACAGTTGACCTCAATGGGCTTCAATGGATGTTATTCGATGATATCAGACAAAGTTAGATGCAAACTCACTCAAATATATAAGAAATGTTGGAATTCGACTTCAAATTAGGAAGATAGACTTTGAAAATTTTCAATTATTACAAAGTGACAGTTGACCTCAATGGGCTTCAATCGATGTTATTCGATGATATCTGACAAAGTTATTCGCAAACTCACTCAAATATATGAGAAATGTTGAAATTCGACTTCAAATTAGGAAGATAGACTTGGAAAATTTTCAATTATCACAAAGTGACAGTTGACCTCAATGGGCTTCAATGGATGTTATTCGATGATATCAGACAAAAATTAGATGCAAACTCACTCAAATATATAAGAAATGTTGGAATTCGACTTCAAATTAGGAAGATAGACTTTGAAAATTTTCAATTATTACAAAGTGACAGTTGACCTCAATGGGCTTCAATGGATGTTATTAGATGATATCTGACAAAGTAAGATGCAAACTCACTCAAATATATAAGAAATGTTGGAATTCGACTTCAAATCAGGAAGATAGACTTTGAAAATTTTCAATTATTACAAAGTGACAGTTGACCTCAATGGGCTTCAATCGATGTTATTCGATGATATCTGACAAAGTTATTCGCAAACTCACTCAAATATATCAGAAATGTTGAAATTCGACTTCAAATTAGGAAGATAGACTTTGAAAATTTTCAATTATTACAAAGTGACAGTTGACCTCAATGGGCTTCAATCGATGTTTTTCGATGATATATGACAAAGTTATTCGCAAACTCACTCAAATATATGAGAAATGTTGAAATTCTACTTCAAATAAGGAAGATAGACTTGGAAAATTTTCAATTATCACAAAGTGACAGTTGACCTCAATGGGCTTCAATGGATGTTATTCGATGATATCAGACAAAGTTAGATGCAAACTCACTCAAATATATAAGAAATGTTGGAATTCGACTTCAAATTAGGAAGATAGACTTTGAAAATTTTCAATTATTACAAAGTGACAGTTGACCTCAATGGGCTTCAATGGATGTTATTAGATGATATCTGACAAAGTAAGATGCAAACTCACTCAAATATATAAGAAATGTTGGAATTCGACTTCAAATCAGGAAGATAGACTTTGAAAATTTTCAATTATTACAAAGTGACAGTTGACCTCAATGGGCTTCAATCGATGTTTTTGGATGATATATGACAAAGTTATTCGCAAACTCACTCAAATATATGAGAAATGTTGAAATTCGACTTCAAATAAGGAAGATAGACTTGGAAAATTTTCAATTAACACAAAGTGACAGTTGACCTCAATAGGCTTCAATGGATGTTATTCGATGATATCAGACAAAGTTAGATGCAAACTCACTCAAATATATAAGAAATGTTGGAATTCGACTTCAAATTAGGAAGATAGACTTTGAAAATTTTCAATTATTACAAAGTGACAGTTGACTTCAATGGGCTTCAATCGATGTTTTTCGATGATATATGACAAAGTTATTCGCAAACTCACTCAAATATATGAGAAATGTTGAAATTCGACTTCATATTAGGAAGATAGACTTTGAAAATTTTCAATTATTACAAAGTGACAGTTGACCTCAATGGGCTTCAATGGATGTTATTCGATGATATCTGACTAAGTTAGATGCAAACTCACTCAAATATATAAGAAATGTTGGAATTCGACTTCAAATCAGGAAGATAGACTTTGAAAATTTTCAATTATTACAAAGTGTCAGTTGACCTCAATGGGTTTCAATGGATGTTATTCGATGATATCTGACAAAGTTATTCGCAAACTCACTCAAATATATGAGAAATGTTGAAATTCCACTTCAAATAAGGAAGATAGACTTGGAAAATTTTCAATTAACACAAAGTGACAGTTGACCTCAATGGGCTTCAATGGATGTTATTCGATGATATCTGACAAAGTTAGATGCAAACTCACTCAATTATATAAGAAATGTTGGAATTCGACTTCAAATCAGGAAGATAGACTTTGAAAATTTTCAATTATTACAAAGTGACAGTTGACCTCAATGGGCTTCAATCGATGTTTTTCGATGATATATGACAAAGTTATTCGCAAACTCACTCAAATATATAAGAAATGTTGAAATTCGACTTCAAATAAGGAAGATAGACTTGGAAAATTTTCAATTAACACAAAGTGACAGTTGACCTCAATGGGCTTCAATGGATGTTATTCGATGATATCAAACAAAGTTAGATGCAAACTCACTCAAATATATAAGAAATGTTGGAATTCGACTTCAAATTAGGAAGAGAGAATTTGAAAATTTTCAATTATTACAAAGCGACAGTTGACCTCAATGGGCTTCAATGGATGTTATTCGATGATATCTGACAAAGTTAGATGCAAACTCACTCAAATATATAAGAAATGTTGGAATTCGACTTCAAATTAGGAAGATAGACTTTGAAAATTTTCAATTATTACAAAGTGACAGTTGACCTCAATGGGCTTCAATCGATGTTATTCGATGATATCTGACAAAGTTATTCGCAAACTCACTCAAATATATGAGAAATGTTGAAATTCGACTTCAAATTAGGAAGATAGACTTTGAAAATTTTCAATTATTACAAAGTGACAGTTGACCTCAATGGGCTTCAATCGATGTTTTTCGATGATATATGACAAAGTTATTCGCAAACTCACTCAAATATATGAGAAATGTTGAAATTCTACTTCAAATAAGGAAGATAGACTTGGAAAATTTTCAATTATCACAAAGTGACAGTTGACCTCAATGGGCTTCAATGGATGTTATTCGATGATATCAGACAAAGTTAGATGCAAACTCACTCAAATATATAAGAAATGTTGGAATTCGACTTCAAATTAGGAAGATAGACTTTGAAAATTTTCAATTATTACAAAGTGACAGTTGACCTCAATGGGCTTCAATCGATGTTATTCGATGATATCTGACAAAGTTATTCGCAAACTCACTCAAATATATGAGAAATGTTGAAATTCGACTTCAAATTAAGAAGATAGACTTGGAAAATTTTCAATTATCACAAAGTGACAGTTGACCTCAATGGGCTTCAATGGATGTTATTCGATGATATCAGACAAAGTTAGATGCAAACTCACTCAAATATATAAGAAATGTTGGAATTCGACTTCAAATTAGGAAGATAGACTTTGAAAATTTTCAATTATTACAAAGTGACAGTTGACCTCAATGGGCTTCAATCGATGTTATTCGATGATATATGACAAAGTTATTCGCAAACTCACTCAAATATATAAGAAATGTTGAAATTCGACTTCAAATAAGGAAGATAGACTTGGAAAATTTTCAATTAACACAAAGTGACAGTTGACCTCAATGGGCTTCAATGGATGTTATTCGATGATATCAAACAAAGTTAGATGCAAACTCACTCAAATATATAAGAAATGTTGAAATTCGACTTCAAATAAGGAAGATAGACTTGGAAAATTTTCAATTAACACAAAGTGACAGTTGACCTCAATGGGCTTCAATGGATGTTATTCGATGATATCTGACTAAGTTAGATGCAAACTCACTCAAATATATAAGAAATGTTGGAATTCGACTTCAAATTAGGAAGATAGACTTTGAAAATTTTCAATTATTACAAAGTGACAGTTGACCTCAATGGGCTTCAATGGATGTTATTCGATGATATCTGACAAAGTTAGATGCAAACTCATTCAAATATATGAGAAATGTTGAAATTCGACTTCAAATGAGGAAGATAGACTTTGAAAATTTTCAATCAACACAAAGTGAGAATCGACTTCAATGGGCTTCAATGAATGTAAATCGACGATATCTGACAAAGTTAGATGCAAACTCATTCAAATATATGAGAAATGTTGAAATTCGACTTCAAATGAGGAAGATAGACTTTGAAAATTTTCAATAAACACAAAGTGACAATCGACCTCAATGGGCTTCAATGAATGTAAATCGACGATATCTGATAAAGTTAGATGCGAACTCATTCAAATATATGAGAAATGTTGAAATTCGACTTCAAATGAGGAAGATAGACTTTGAAAATTTTCAATCAACACAAAGTTAGAATCGACTTCAATGGGCTTCAATGAATGTAAATCGAAGATATCTGACAAAGTTAGATGCAAACTCATTCAAATATATGAGAAATGTTGAAATTCGACTTCAAATCAGGAAGATAGACTTTGAAAATTTTCAATCAACACAAAGTGAGAATCGACTTCAATGGGCTTCAATGAATGTAAATCGACGATATCTGACAAAGTTATACGCATACTCATTCAATTATATGAGAAATGTTGAAATTCGACTTCAAATGAGGAAGATAGACTTTGAAAATTTTCAATCAACACAAAGTGAGAATCGACTTCAATGGGCTTCAATGAATGTAAATCGACGATATCTGACAAAGTTAGATTCAAACTCATTCAAATATATGAGAAATGTTGATATTCGACATCAAATGAGGAAGTTAGACTTTGAAAATTTTCAATCAACACAAAGTGAGAATCGACTTCAATGGGCTTCAATGAATGTAAATCGACGATATCTGACAAAGTTAGATGCAAACTCACTCAAATATATAAGAAATGTTGAAATTCGACTTCAAATGAGGAAGATAGACTTTGAAAATTTTCAATCAACACAAAGTGAGAATCGTCTTCAATGGGCTTCAATGAATGTAAATCGACGATATCTGACAAAGTTAGATGCAAACTCATTCAAATATATGAGAAATGTTGAAATTCGACTTCAAATGAGGAAGATAGACTTTGAAAATTTTCAATCAACACAAAGTGAGAATCGACTTCAATGGGCTTCAATGAATGTAAATCGACGATATCTGACAAAGTTATATGCAAACTCATTCAAATATATGAGAAATGTTAGAATTCGACTCCAAATTAGGAAGATAGACTTTGAAAATTTTCAATTAACACAAAGTGACATTCAAATATATGAGAAATGTTGAAATTCGACTTCAAATGAGGAAGATAGACTTTGAAAATTTTCAATCAACACAAAGTGAGAATCGACTTCAATGGGCTTCAATGAATGTAAATCGACGATATCTGACAAAGTTAGATGCAAACTCATTCAAATATATGAGAAATGTTGAAATTCGACTTCAAATGAGGAAGATAGACTTTGAATATTTTCAATCAACACAAAGTGAGAATCGACTTCAATGGGCTTCAATAGATGTAAATCGACGATATCTGACAAAGTTAGATGCAAACTCATTCAAATATATGAGAAATGTTGAAATTCGACTTCAAATGAGGAAGATAGACTTTGAAAATTTTCAATCAACACAAAGTGAGAATCGACTTCAATGGGCTTCAATGAATGTAAATCGACGATATCTGACAAAATTAGATGCAAACTCATTCAAATATATGAGAAATGTTGAAATTCGACTTCAAATGAGGAAGATAGACTTTGAAAATTTTCAATTATTACAAAGTGACAGTTGACCTCAATGGGCTTCAATGGATTTTATTCGATGATATCTGACAAAGTTAGATGCAAACTCACTCAAATATATAAGAAATGTTGGAATTCGACTTCAAATCAGGAAGATAGACTTTGAAAATTTTCAATTATTACAAAGTGACAGTTGACATCAATGGGCTTCAATCGATGTTTTTCGATGATATATGCCAAAGTTATTCGCAAACTCACTCAAATATATGAGAAATGTTGAAATTCGACTTCAAATAAGGAAGATAGACTTGGAAAATTTTCAATTAACACAAAGTGACAGTTGACCTCAATGGGCTTCAATAAATGTAAATCGACGATATCTGACAAAGTTAGATGCAAACTCACTCAAATATATAAGAAATGTTAAAATTCGACTTCAAATGAGGAAGATAGACTTTGAAAATTTTCAATAAACACAAAGTGACAATCGACCTCAATGGGCTTCAATGAATGTAAATCGACGATATCTGATAAAGTTAGATGCGAACTGATTCAAATATATGAGAAATGTTGAAATTCGACTTCAAATGAGGAAGATAGACTTTGAAAATTTTCAATCAACACAAAGTGAGAATCGACTTCAATGGGCTTCAATGAATGTAAATCGACGATATCTGACAAAGTTAGATGCAAACTCATTCAAATATATGAGAAATGTTGAAATTCGACTTCAAATGAGGAAGATAGACTTTGAAAATTTTCAATCAACACAAAGTGAGAATCGACTTCAATGGGCTTCAATGAATGTAAATCGACGATATCTGACAAAGTTATATGCAAACTCATTCAATTATATGAGAAATGTTGAAATTCGACTTCAAATGAGGAAGATAGACTTTGAAAATTTTCAATCAACACAAAGTGAGAATCGACTTCAATGGGCTTCAATGAATGTAAATCGACGATATCTGACAAAGTTAGATGCAAACTCATTCAAATATATGAGAAATGTTGAAATTCGACTTCAAATGAGGAAGATAGACTTTGAAAATTTTCAATCAACACAAAGTGAGAATCGACTTCAATGGGCTTCAATGAATGTAAATCGACGATATCTGACAAAGTTAGATGCAAACTCATTCAAATATATGAGAAATGTTGAAATTCGACTTCAAATGAGGAAGATAGACTTTGAAAATTTTCAATCAACACAAAGTGAGAATCGTCTTCAATGGGCTTCAATGAATGTAAATCGACGATATCTGACAAAGTTAGATGCAAACTCATTCAAATATATGAGAAATGTTGAAATTCGACTTCAAATGAGGAAGATAGACTTTGAAAATTTTCAATCAACACAAAGTGAGAATCGACTTCAATGGGCTTCAATGAATGTAAATCGACGATATCTGACAAAGTTATATGCAAACTCATTCAAATATATGAGAAATGTTAGAATTCGACTCCAAATTAGGAAGATAGACTTTGAAAATTTTCAATTAACACAAAGTGACATTCAAATATATGAGAAATGTTGAAATTCGACTTCAAATGAGGAAGATAGACTTTGAAAATTTTCAATCAACACAAAGTGAGAATCGACTTCAATGGGCTTCAATGAATGTAAATCGACGATATCTGACAAAGTTAGATGCAAACTCATTCAAATATATGAGAAATGTTGAAATTCGACTTCAAATGAGGAAGATAGACTTTGAATATTTTCAATCAACACAAAGTGAGAATCGACTTCAATGGGCTTCAATAGATGTAAATCGACGATATCTGACAAAGTTAGATGCAAACTCATTCAAATATATGAGAAATGTTGAAATTCGACTTCAAATGAGGAAGATAGACTTTGAAAATTTTCAATCAACACAAAGTGAGAATCGACTTCAATGGGCTTCAATGAATGTAAATCGACGATATCTGACAAAATTAGATGCAAACTCATTCAAATATATGAGAAATGTTGAAATTCGACTTCAAATGAGGAAGATAGACTTTGAAAATTTTCAATTATTACAAAGTGACAGTTGACCTCAATGGGCTTCAATGGATTTTATTCGATGATATCTGACAAAGTTAGATGCAAACTCACTCAAATATATAAGAAATGTTGGAATTCGACTTCAAATCAGGAAGATAGACTTTGAAAATTTTCAATTATTACAAAGTGACAGTTGACATCAATGGGCTTCAATCGATGTTTTTCGATGATATATGCCAAAGTTATTCGCAAACTCACTCAAATATATGAGAAATGTTGAAATTCGACTTCAAATAAGGAAGATAGACTTGGAAAATTTTCAATTAACACAAAGTGACAGTTGACCTCAATGGGCTTCAATAAATGTAAATCGACGATATCTGACAAAGTTAGATGCAAACTCACTCAAATATATAAGAAATGTTAAAATTCGACTTCAAATGAGGAAGATAGACTTTGAAAATTTTCAATAAACACAAAGTGACAATCGACCTCAATGGGCTTCAATGAATGTAAATCGACGATATCTGATAAAGTTAGATGCGAACTCATTCAAATATATGAGAAATGTTGAAATTCGACTTCAAATGAGGAAGATAGACTTTGAAAATTTTCAATCAACACAAAGTGAGAATCGACTTCAATGGGCTTCAATGAATGTAAATCGACGATATCTGACAAAGTTAGATGCAAACTCATTCAAATATATGAGAAATGTTGAAATTCGACTTCAAATGAGGAAGATAGACTTTGAAAATTTTCAATCAACACAAAGTGAGAATCGACTTCAATGGGCTTCAATGAATGTAAATCGACGATATCTGACAAAGTTATATGCAAACTCATTCAATTATATGAGAAATGTTGAAATTCGACTTCAAATGAGGAAGATAGACTTTGAAAATTTTCAATCAACACAAAGTGAGAATCGACTTCAATGGGCTTCAATGAATGTAAATCGACGATATCTGACAAAGTTAGATGCAAACTCATTCAAATATATGAGAAATGTTAGAATTCGACTCCAAATTAGGAAGATAGACTTTGAAAATTTTCAATTAACACAAAGTGACATTCAAATATATGAGAAATGTTGAAATTCGACTTCAAATGAGGAAGATAGACTTTGAAAATTTTCAATCAACACAAAGTGAGAATCGACTTCAATGGGCTTCAATGAATCTAAATCGACGATATCTGACAAAGTTAGATGCAAACTCATTCAAATATATGAGAAATGTTGAAATTCGACTTCAAATGAGGAAGATAGACTTTGAAAATTTTCAATCAACACAAAGTGAGAATCGACTTCAATGGGCTTCAATGAATGTAAATCGACGATATCTGACAAAGTTATATGCAAACTCATTCAATTATATGAGAAATGTTGAAATTCAACTTCAAATGAGGAAGATAGACTTTGAAAATTTTCAATAAATCAAAGTGAGAATCGACTTCAATGGGCTTCAATGAATGTAAATCGACGATATCTGATCAAGTTAGATGCGAACTCATTCAATTATATGAGAAATGTTGAAATTCGACTTCAAATGAGGAAGGTAGACTATGAAAATTTTCAATAAACACAAAGTGACAATCGACCTCAATGGGCTTCAATGAATGTAAATCGACGATATCTGACAAAGTTTGATGCAAACTCATTCAAATATATGAGAAATGTTGAAATTCGACTTCAAATGAGGAAGATAGACTTTGAAAATTTTCAATCAACACAAAGTGAGAATCGACTTCAATGGGCTTCAATGAATGTAAATCGACGATATCTGACAAAGTTAGATGCAAACTCATTCAAATATATGAGAAATGTTGAAATTCGACTTCAAATGAGGAAGATAGAATTTGAAAATTTTCAATCAACACAAAGTGAGAATCGACTTCAATGGGCTTCAATGAATGTAAATCGACGATATCTGACAAAGTTAGATGCAAACTCATTCAAATATATGAGGAATGTTGAAATTCGACTTCAAATGAGGAAGATAGACTTTGAAAATTTTCAATCAACACAAATTGAGAATCGACTTCAATGGGCTTCAATGAATGTAAATCGACGATATCTGACAAAGTTAGATGCAAACTCATTCAAATATATGAGAAATGTTGAAATTCGACTTCACATGAGGAAGATAGACTTTGAAAATTTTCAATCAACACAAAGTGAGAATCGACTTCAATAGGCTTCAATGAATGTAAATCGACGATATCTGACAAAGTTATATGCAAACTCATTCAAATATATGAGAAATGTTGAAATTACGACTTCAAATGAGGAAGATAGACTTTGAAAATTTTCAATCAACACAAAGTGAGAATCGACTTCAATGGGCTTCAATGAATGTAAATCGACGATATCTGACAAAGTTAGATGCAAACTCATTCAAATATATGAGAAATGTTAAAATTCGACTTCAAATGAGGAAGATAGACTTTGAAAATTTTCAATCAACACAAAGTGAGAATCGACTTCAATGGGCTTCAATGAATGTAAATCGACGATATCTGACAAAGTTACATGCAAACTCATTCAAATATATGAGAAATGTTGAAATTCGACTTCAAATGAGGAAGATAGACTTTGAAAATTTTCAATTATTACAAAGTGACAGTAGACCTCAATGGGCATCAATGGATGTTATTCGATGATATCTGACAAAGTTAGATGCAAACTCATTCAAATATATGAGAAATGTTGAAATTCGACTTCAAATGAGGAAGATAGACTTTGAAAATTTTCAATCAACACAAAGTGAGAATCGACTTCAATGGGCTTCAATGAATGTAAATCGACGATATCTGACAAAGTTAGATGCAAACTCATTCAAATATATGAGAAATGTTAAATCGACTTCAAATGAGGAAGATAGACTTTGAAAATTTTCAATAAACACAAAGTGACAATCGACCTCAATGGGCTTCAATGAATGTAAATCGACGATATCTGATAAAGTTAGATGCGAACTCATTCAAATATATGAGAAATGTTGAAATTCGACTTCAAATGAGGAAGATAGACTTTGAAAATTTTCAATCCACACAAAGTGAGAATCGACTTCAATGGGCTTCAATGAATGTAAATCGACGATATCTGACAAAGTTAGATGCAAACTCATTCAAATATATGAGAAATGTTGAAATTCGACTTCAAATGAGGAAAGATTGACTTTGAAAATTTTCAATCAACACAAAGTGAGAATCGACTTCAATGGGCTTCAATGAATGTAAATCGACGATATCTGACAAAGTTAGATGCAAACTCATTCAAATATATGAGAAATGTTGAAATTCGACTTCAAATGAGGAAGATAGACTTTGAAAATTTTCAATCCACACAAAGTGAGAATCGACTTCAATGGGCTTCAATGAATGTAAATCGACGATATCTGACAAAGTTAGATGCAAACTCATTCAAATATATGAGAAATGTTAGAATTCGACTCCAAATGAGGAAGATAGACTTTGAAAATTTTCAATCAACACAAAGTGAGAATCGACTTCAATGGGCTTCAATGAATGTAAATCGACGATATCTGACAAAGTTAGATGCAAACTCATTCAAATATATGAGAAATGTTGAAATTCGACTTCAAATGAGGAAGATAGACTTTGAAAATTTTCAATCCACACAAAGTGAGAATCGACTTCAATGGGCTTCAATGAATGTAAATCGACGATATCTGACAAAGTTAGATGCAAACTCATTCAAATATATGAGAAATGTTGAAATTCGACTTCAAATGAGGAAAGATTGACTTTGAAAATTTTCAATTAACACAAAGTGAGAATCGACTTCAATGGGCTTCAATGAATGTAAATCGACGATATCTGACAAAGTTAGATGCAAACTCATTCAAATATATGAGAAATGTTGAAATTCGACTTCAAATGAGGAAGATAGACTTTGAAAATTTTCAATCCACACAAAGTGAGAATCGACTTCAATGGGCTTCAATGAATGTAAATCGACGATATCTGACAAAGTTAGATGCAAACTCATTCAAATATATGAGAAATGTTAGAATTCGACTCCAAATTAGGAAGATAGACTTTGAAAATTTTCAATCAACACAAAGTGAGAATCGACTTCAATGGGCTTCAATGAATGTAAATCGACGATATCTGACAAAGTTAGATGCAAACTCATTCAAATATATGAGAAATGTTGAAATTCGACTTCAAATGAGGAAGATAGACTTTGAAAATTTTCAATCAACACAAAGTGAGAATCGACTTCAATGGGCTTCAATGAATGTAAATCGACGATATCTGACAAAGTTAGATGCAAACTCATTCAAATATATGAGAAATGTTGAAATCCGACTTCACATGAGGAATATAGACTTTGAAAATTTTCAATCAACACAAAGTGAGAATCGACTTCAATAGGCTTCAATGAATGTAAATCGACGATATCTGACAAAGTTATATGCAAACTCATTCAAATATATGAGAAATGTTGAAATCCGACTTCAAATGAGGAAGATAGACTTTGAAAATTTTCAATCAACACAAAGTGAGAATCGACTTCAATGGGCTTCAATGAATGTAAATCGACGATATCTGACAAAGTTAGATGCAAACTCATTCAAATATATGAGAAATGTTAAAATTCGACTTCAAATGAGGAAGATAGACTTTGAAAATTTTCAATCAACACAAAGTGAGAATCGACTTCAATGGGCTTCAATGAATGTAAATCGACGATATCTGACAAAGTTACATGCAAACTCATTCAAATATATGAGAAATGTTGAAATTCGACTTCAAATGAGGAAGATAGACTTTGAAAATTTTCAATTATTACAAAGTGACAGTAGACCTCAATGGGCATCAATGGATGTTATTCGATGATATCTGACAAAGTTAGATGCAAACTCATTCAAATATATGAGAAATGTTGAAATTCGACTTCAAATGAGGAAGATAGACTTTGAAAATTTTCAATCAACACAAAGTGAGAATCGACTTCAATGGGCTTCAATGAATGTAAATCGACGATATCTGACAAAGTTAGATGCAAACTCATTCAAATATATGAGAAATGTTGAAATTCGACTTCAAATGAGGAAGATAGACTTTGAAAATTTTCAATCCACACAAAGTGAGAATCGACTTCAATGGGCTTCAATGAATGTAAATCGACGATATCTGACAAAGTTAGATGCAAACTCATTCAAATATATGAGAAATGTTGAAATTCGACTTCAAATGAGGAAAGATTGACTTTGAAAATTTTCAATCAACACAAAGTGAGAATCGACTTCAATGGGCTTCAATGAATGTAAATCGACGATATCTGACAAAGTTAGATGCAAACTCATTCAAATATATGAGAAATGTTGAAATTCGACTTCAAATGAGGAAGATAGACTTTGAAAATTTTCAATCCACACAAAGTGAGAATCGACTTCAATGGGCTTCAATGAATGTAAATCGACGATATCTGACAAAGTTAGATGCAAACTCATTCAAATATATGAGAAATGTTGAAATTCGACTTCAAATGAGGAAAGATTGACTTTGAAAATTTTCAATCAACACAAAGTGAGAATCGACTTCAATGGGCTTCAATGAATGTAAATCGACGATATCTGACAAAGTTAGATGCAAACTCATTCAAATATATGAGAAATGTTGAAATTCGACTTCAAATGAGGAAGATAGACTTTGAAAATTTTCAATCCACACAAAGTGAGAATCGACTTCAATGGGCTTCAATGAATGTAAATCGACGATATCTGACAAAGTTAGATGCAAACTCATTCAAATATATGAGAAATGTTAGAATTCGACTCCAAATTAGGAAGATAGACTTTGAAAATTTTCAATCAACACAAAGTGAGAATCGACTTCAATGGGCTTCAATGAATGTAAATCGACGATATCTGACAAAGTTAGATGCAAACTCATTCAAATATATGAGAAATGTTGAAATTCGACTTCAAATGAGGAAGATAGACTTTGAAAATTTTCAATCAACACAAAGTGAGAATCGACTTCAATGGGCTTCAATGAATGTAAATCGACGATATCTGACAAAGTTAGATGCAAACTCATTCAAATATATGAGAAATGTTGAAATCCGACTTCACATGAGGAATATAGACTTTGAAAATTTTCAATCAACACAAAGTGAGAATCGACTTCAATAGGCTTCAATGAATGTAAATCGACGATATCTGACAAAGTTATATGCAAACTCATTCAAATATATGAGAAATGTTGAAATTCGACTTCAAATGAGGAAGATAGACTTTGAAAATTTTCAATCAACACAAAGTGAGAATCGACTTCAATGGGCTTCAATGAATGTAAATCGACGATATCTGACAAAGTTAGATGCAAACTCATTCAAATATATGAGAAATGTTAAAATTCGACTTCAAATGAGGAAGATAGACTTTGAAAATTTTCAATCAACACAAAGTGAGAATCGACTTCAATGGGCTTCAATGAATGTAAATCGACGATATCTGACAAAGTTACATGCAAACTCATTCAAATATATGAGAAATGTTGAAATTCGACTTCAAATGAGGAAGATAGACTTTGAAAATTTTCAATTATTACAAAGTGACAGTAGACCTCAATGGGCATCAATGGATGTTATTCGATGATATCTGACAAAGTTAGATGCAAACTCATTCAAATATATGAGAAATGTTGAAATTCGACTTCAAATGAGGAAGATAGACTTTGAAAATTTTCAATAAACACAAAGTGAGAATCGACTTCAATGGGCTTCAATGAATGTAAATCGACGATATCTGACAAAGTGAGATGCAAACTCATTCAAATATATGAGAAATGTTAAATCGACTTCAAATGAGGAAGATAGACTTTGAAAATTTTCAATAAACACAAAGTGACAATCGACCTCAATGGGCTTCAATGAATGTAAATCGACGATATCTGATAAAGTTAGATGCGAACTCATTCAAATATATGAGAAATGTTGAAATTCGACTTCAAATGAGGAAGATAGACTTTGAAAATTTTCATCAACACAAAGTGAGAATCGACTTCAATGGGCTTCAATGAATGTAAATCGACGATATCTGACAAAGTTAGATGCAAACTCATTCAAATATATGAGAAATGTTGAAATTCGACTTCAAATGAGGAAGATAGACTTTGAAAATTTTCAATCAACACAAAGTGAGAATCGACTTCAATGAATGTAAATCGACGATATCTGACAAAGTTAGATGCAAACTCATTCAAATATATGAGAAATGTTGAAATTCGACTTCAAATGAGGAAGATAGACTTTGAAAATTTTCAATCAACACAAAGTGAGAATCGACTTCAATGGGCTTCAATGAATGTAAATCGACGATATCTGACAAAGTTAGATGCAAACTCATTCAAATATATGAGAAATGTTGAAATTCGACTTCAAATGAGGAAGATAGACTTTGAAAATTTTCAATCCACACAAAGTGAGAATCGACTTCAATGGGCTTCAATGAATGTAAATCGACGATATCTGACAAAGTTAGATGCAAACTCATTCAAATATATGAGAAATGTTGAAATTCGACTTCAAATGAGGAAAGATTGACTTTGAAAATTTTCAATCAACACAAAGTGAGAATCGACTTCAATGGGCTTCAATGAATGTAAATCGACGATATCTGACAAAGTTAGATGCAAACTCATTCAAATATATGAGAAATGTTGAAATTCGACTTCAAATGAGGAAGATAGACTTTGAAAATTTTCAATCCACACAAAGTGAGAATCGACTTCAATGGGCTTCAATGAATGTAAATCGACGATATCTGACAAAGTTAGATGCAAACTCATTCAAATATATGAGAAATGTTAGAATTCGACTCCAAATTAGGAAGATAGACTTTGAAAATTTTCAATCAACACAAAGTGAGAATCGACTTCAATGGGCTTCAATGAATGTAAATCGACGATATCTGACAAAGTTAGATGCAAACTCATTCAAATATATGAGAAATGTTGAAATTCGACTTCAAATGAGGAAGATAGACTTTGAAAATTTTCAATCAACACAAAGTGAGAATCGACTTCAATGGGCTTCAATGAATGTAAATCGACGATATCTGACAAAGTTAGATGCAAACTCATTCAAATATATGAGAAATGTTGAAATTCGACTTCAAATGAGGAAGATAGACTTTGAAAATTTTCAATCAACACAAAGTGAGAATCGACTTCAATGGGCTTCAATGAATGTAAATCGACGATATCTGACAAAGTTAGATGCAAACTCATTCAAATATATGAGAAATGTTGAAATTCGACTTCAAATGAGGAAGATAGACTTTGAAAATTTTCAATCCACACAAAGTGAGAATCGACTTCAATGGGCTTCAATGAATGTAAATCGACGATATCTGACAAAGTTAGATGCAAACTCATTCAAATATATGAGAAATGTTAGAATTCGACTCCAAATGAGGAAGATAGACTTTGAAAATTTTCAATCAACACAAAGTGAGAATCGACTTCAATGGGCTTCAATGAATCTAAATCGACGATATCTGACAAAGTTAGATGCAAACTCATTCAAATATATGAGAAATGTTGAAATTCGACTTCAAATGAGGAAGATAGACTTTGAAAATTTTCAATCAACACAAAGTGAGAATCGACTTCAATGGGCTTCAATGAATGTAAATCGACGATATCTGACAAAGTTATATGCAAACTCATTCAATTATATGAGAAATGTTGAAATTCGACTTCAAATGAGGAAGATAGACTTTGAAAATTTTAAATCCACACAAAGTGAGAATCGACTTCAATGGGCTTCAATGAATGTAAATCGACGATATCTGACAAAGTTAGATGCAAACTCATTCAAATATATGAGAAATGTTAGAATTCGACTCCAAATGAGGAAGATAGACTTTGAAAATTTTCAATCAACACAAAGTGAGAATCGACTTCAATAGGCTTCAATGAATCTAAATCGACGATATCTGACAAAGTTAGATGCAAACTCATTCAAATATATGAGAAATGTTGAAATTCGACTTCAAATGAGGAAGATAGACTTTGAAAATTTTCAATCAACACAAAGTGAGAATCGACTTCAGTGGGCTTCAATGAATGTAAATCGACGATATCTGACAAAGTTAGATGCAAACTCATTCAAATATATGAGAAATGTTGAAATTCGACTTCAAATGAGGAAGATAGACTTTGAAAATTTTCAATCCACACAAAGTGAGAATCGACTTCAATGGGCTTCAATGAATGTAAATCGACGATATCTGACAAAGTTAGATGCAAACTCATTCAAATATATGAGAAATGTTAGAATTCGACTCCAAATGAGGAAGATAGACTTTGAAAATTTTCAATCAACACAAAGTGAGAATCGACTTCAATGGGCTTCAATGAATCTAAATCGACGATATCTGACAAAGTTAGATGCAAACTCATTCAAATATATGAGAAATGTTGAAATTCGACTTCAAATGAGGAAGATAGACTTTGAAAATTTTCAATCAACACAAAGTGAGAATCGACTTCAATGGGCTTCAATGAATGTAAATCGACGATATCTGAAAAAGTTATATGCAAACTCATTCAATTATATGAGAAATGTTGAAATTCGACTTCAAATGAGGAAGATAGACTTTGAAAATTTTCAATAAACACAAAGTGAGAATCGACTTTAATGGGCTTCAATGAATGTAAATCGACGATATCTGATAAAGTTAGATGCGAACTCATTCAATTATATGAGAAATGTTGAAATTCGACTTCAAATGAGGAAGGTAGACTTTGAAAATTTTCAATCAACACAAAGTGAGAATCGACTTCAATGGGCTTCAATGAATGTAAATCGACGATATCTGACAAAGTTAGATGCAAACTCATTCAAATATATGAGAAATGTTGAAATTCGACTTCAAATGAGGAAGATAGACTTTGAAAATTTTCAATCAACACAAAGTGAGAATCGACTTCAATGGGCTTCAATGAATGTAAATCGACGATATCTGACAAAGTTTGATGCAAACTCATTCAAATATATGAGAAATGTTGAAATTCGACTTCAAATGAGGAAGATAGACTTTGAAAATTTTCATCAACACAAAGTGAGAATCGACTTCAATGGGCTTCAATGAATGTAAATCGACGATATCTGACAAAGTTATATGCAAACTCATTCAAATATATGAGAAATGTTGAAATTCGACTTCAAATGAGGAAGATAGACTTTGAAAATTTTCAATCAACACAAAGTGAGAATCGACTTCAATGGGCTTCAATGAATGTAAATCGACGATATCTGACAAAGTTAGATGCAAACTCATTCAAATATATGAGAAATGTTGAAATTCGACTTCAAATGAGGAAGATAGACTTTGAAAATTTTCAATCAACACAAAGTGAGAATCGACTTCAATGGGCTTCAATGAATCTAAATCGACGATATCTGACAAAGTTAGATGCAAACTCATTCAAATATATGAGAAATGTTGAAATTCGACTTCAAATGAGGAAGATAGACTTTGAAAATTTTCAATAAACACAAAGTGAGAATCGACTTCAATGGGCTTCAATGAATGTAAATCGACGATATCTGATAAAGTTAGATGCGAACTCATTCAATTATATGAGAAATGTTGAAATTCGACTTCAAATGAGGAAGGTAGACTTTGAAAATTTTCAATCAACACAAAGTGAGAATCGACTTCAATGGGCTTCAATGAATGTAAATCGACGATATCTGACAAAGTTTGATGCAAACTCATACAAATATATGAGAAATGTTGAAATTCGACTTCAAATGAGGAAGATAGACTTTGAAAATTTTCAATCAACACAAAGTGAGAATCGACTTCAATGGGCTTCAATGAATGTAAATCGACGATATCTGACAAAGTTATATGCAAACTCATTCAAATATATGAGAAATGTTGAAATTCGACTTCAAATGAGGAAGATAGACTTTGAAAATTTTCAATCAACACAAAGTGAGAATCGACTTCAATGGGCTTCAATGAATGTAAATCGACGATATCTGACAAAGTTTGATGCAAACTCATTCAAATATATGAGAAATGTTGAAATTCGACTTCAAATGAGGAAGATAGACTTTGAAAATTTTCATCAACACAAAGTGAGAATCGACTTCAATGGGCTTCAATGAATGTAAATCGACGATATCTGACAAAGTTATATGCAAACTCATTCAAATATATAAGAAATGTTGAAATTCGACTTCAAATGAGGAAGATAGACTTTGAAAATTTTCAATCAACACAAAGTGAGAATCGACTTCAATGGGCTTCAATGAATGTAAATCGACGATATCTGACAAAGTTAGATGCAAACTCATTCAAATATATGAGAAATGTTGAAATTCGACTTCAAATGAGGAAGATAGACTTTGAAAATTTTCAATCAACACAAAGTGAGAATCGACTTCAATGGGCTTCAATGAATCTAAATCGACGATATCTGACAAAGTTAGATGCAAACTCATTCAAATATATGAGAAATGTTGAAATTCGACTTCAAATGAGGAAGATAGACTTTGAAAATTTTCAATCAACACAAAGTGAGAATCGACTTCAATGGGCTTCAATGAATGTAAATCGACGATATCTGACAAAGTTATATGCAAACTCAATCAATTATATGAGAAATGTTGAAATTCGACTTCAAATGAGGAAGATAGACTTTGAAAATTTTCAATAAACACAAAGTGAGAATCGACTTCAATGGGCTTCAATGAATGTAAATCGACGATATCTGATAAAGTTAGATGCGAACTCATTCAATTATATGAGAAATGTTGAAATTCGACTTCAAATGAGGAAGGTAGACTTTGAAAATTTTCAATCAACACAAAGTGAGAATCGACTTCAATGGGCTTCAATGAATGTAAATCGACGATATCTGACAAAGTTTGATGCAAACTCATTCAAATATATGAGAAATGTTGAAATTCGACTTCAAATGAGGAAGATAGACTTTGAAAATTTTCAATCAACACAAAGTGAGAATCGACTTCAATGGGCTTCAATGAATGTAAATCGACGATATCTGACAAAGTTATATGCAAACTCATTCAAATATATGAGAAATGTTGAAATTCGACTTCAAATGAGGAAGATAGACTTTGAAAATTTTCAATCAACACAAAGTGAGAATCGACTTCAATGGACTTCAATGAATGTAAATCGACGATATCTGACAAAGTTAGATGCAAACTCATTCAAATATATGAGAAATGTTAGAATTCGACTCCAAATGAGGAAGATAGACTTTGAAAATTTTCAATCAACACAAAGTGAGAATCGACTTCAATGGGCTTCAATGAATCAAATCGACGATATCTGACAAAGTTATATGCAAACTCATTCAATTATATGAGAAATGTTGAAATTCGACTTCAAATGAGGAAGATAGACTTTGAAAATTTTCAATAAACACAAAGTGAGAATCGACTTCAATGGGCTTCAATGAATGTAAATCGACGATATCTGATAAAGTTAGATGCGAACTCATTCAATTATATGAGAAATGTTGAAATTCGACTTCAAATGAGGAAGGTAGACTTTGAAAATTTTCAATCAACACAAAGTGAGAATCGACTTCAATGGGCTTCAATGAATGTAAATCGACGATATCTGACAAAGTTTGATGCAAACTCATTCAAATATATGAGAAATGTTGAAATTCGACTTCAAATGAGGAAGATAGACTTTGAAAATTTTCAATCAACACAAAGTGAGAATCGACTTCAATGGGCTTCAATGAATGTAAATCGACGATATCTGACAAAGTTTGATGCAAACTCATTCAAATATATGAGAAATGTTGAAATTCGACTTCAAATGAGGAAGATAGACTTTGAAAATTTTCATCAACACAAAGTGAGAATCGACTTCAATGGGCTTCAATGAATGTAAATCGACGATATCTGACAAAGTTATATGCAAACTCATTCAAATATATGAGAAATGTTGAAATTCGACTTCAAATGAGGAAGATAGACTTTGAAAATTTTCAATCAACACAAAGTGAGAATCGACTTCAATGGGCTTCAATGAATGTAAATCGACGATATCTGACAAAGTTAGATGCAAACTCATTCAAATATATGAGAAATGTTGAAATTCGACTTCAAATAAGGAAGATAGACTTTGAAAATTTTCAATCAACACAAAGTGAGAATCGACTTCAATGGGCTTCAATGAATCTAAATCGACGATATCTGACAAAGTTAGATGCAAACTCATTCAAATATATGAGAAATGTTGAAATTCGACTTCAAATGAGGAAGATAGACTTTGAAAATTTTCAATCAACACAAAGTGAGAATCGACTTCAATGGGCTTCAATGAATGTAAATCGACGATATCTGACAAAGTTATATGCAAACTCAATCAATTATATGAGAAATGTTGAAATTCGACTTCAAATGAGGAAGATAGACTTTGAAAATTTTCAATAAACACAAAGTGAGAATCGACTTCAATGGGCTTCAATGAATGTAAATCGACGATATCTGATAAAGTTAGATGCGAACTCATTCAATTATATGAGAAATGTTGAAATTCGACTTCAAATGAGGAAGGTAGACTTTGAAAATTTTCAATCAACACAAAGTGAGAATCGACTTCAATGGGCTTCAATGAATGTAAATCGACGATATCTGACAAAGTTTGATGCAAACTCATTCAAATATATGAGAAATGTTGAAATTCGACTTCAAATGAGGAAGATAGACTTTGAAAATTTTCAATCAACACAAAGTGAGAATCGACTTCAATGGGCTTCAATGAATGTAAATCGACGATATCTGACAAAGTTATATGCAAACTCATTCAAATATATGAGAAATGTTGAAATTCGACTTCAAATGAGGAAGATAGACTTTGAAAATTTTCAATCAACACAAAGTGAGAATCGACTTCAATGGACTTCAATGAATGTAAATCGACGATATCTGACAAAGTTAGATGCAAACTCATTCAAATATATGAGAAATGTTAGAATTCGACTCCAAATGAGGAAGATAGACTTTGAAAATTTTCAATCAACACAAAGTGAGAATCGACTTCAATAGGCTTCAATGAATCTAAATCGACGATATCTGACAAAGTTAGATGCAAACTCATTCAAATATATGAGAAATGTTGAAATTCGACTTCAAATGAGGAAGATAGACTTTGAAAATTTTCAATCTACACAAAGTGAGAATCGACTTCAATGGGCTTCAATGAATGTAAATCGACGATATCTGACAAAGTTATATGCAAACTCAATCAATTATATGAGAAATGTTGAAATTCGACTTCAAATGAGGAAGATAGACTTTGAAAATTTTCAATAAACACAAAGTGAGAATCGACTTCAATGGGCTTCAATGAATGTAAATCGACGATATCTGATAAAGTTAGATGCGAACTCATTCAATTATATGAGAAATGTTGAAATTCGACTTCAAATGAGGAAGGTAGACTTTGAAAATTTTCAATCAACACAAAGTGAGAATCGACTTCAATGGGCTTCAATGAATGTAAATCGACGATATCTGACAAAGTTTGATGCAAACTCATTCAAATATATGAGAAATGTTGAAATTCGACTTCAAATGAGGAAGATAGACTTTGAAAATTTTCAATCAACACAAAGTGAGAATCGACTTCAATGGGCTTCAATGAATGTAAATCGACGATATCTGACAAAGTTATATGCAAACTCATTCAAATATATGAGAAATGTTGAAATTCGACTTCAAATGAGGAAGATAGACTTTGAAAATTTTCAATCAACACAAAGTGAGAATCGACTTCAATGGACTTCAATGAATGTAAATCGACGATATCTGACAAAGTTAGATGCAAACTCATTCAAATATATGAGAAATGTTAGAATTCGACTCCAAATGAGGAAGATAGACTTTGAAAATTTTCAATCAACACAAAGTGAGAATCGACTTCAATGGGCTTCAATGAATCAAATCGACGATATCTGACAAAGTTAGATGCAAACTCATTCAAATATATGAGAAATGTTGAAATTCGACTTCAAATGAGGAAGATAGACTTTGAAAATTTTCAATCAACACAAAGTGAGAATCGACTTCAATGGGCTTCAATGAATGTAAATCGACGATATCTGACAAAGTTATATGCAAACTCATTCAATTATATGAGAAATGTTGAAATTCGACTTCAAATGAGGAAGATAGACTTTGAAAATTTTCAATAAACACAAAGTGAGAATCGACTTCAATGGGCTTCAATGAATGTAAATCGACGATATCTGACAAAGTTATATGCAAACTCATTCAAATATATGAGAAATGTTGAAATTCGACTTCAAATGAGAAAGATAGACTTTGAAAATTTTCAATCAACACAAAGTGAGAATCGACTTCAATGGGCTTCAATGAATCTAAATCGACGATATCTGACAAAGTTATATGCAAACTCATTCAAATATATGAGAAATGTTGAAATTCGACTTCAAATGAGGAAGATAGACTTTGAAAATTTTCAATCAACACAAAGTGAGAATCGACTTCAATGGGCTTCAATGAATCTAAATCGACGATATCTGACAAAGTTAGATGCAAACTCATTCAAATATATGAGAAATGTTGAAATTCGACTTCAAATGAGGAAGATAGACTTTGAAAATTTTCAATCAACACAAAGTGAGAATCGACTTCAATGGGCTTCAATGAATGTAAATCGACGATATCTGACAAAGTTATATGCAAACTCATTCAATTATATGAGAAATGTTGAAATTCGACTTCAAATGAGGAAGATAGACTTTGAAAATTTTCAATAAACACAAAGTGAGAATCGACTTCAATGGGCTTCAATGAATGTAAATCGACGATATCTGATAAAGTTAGATGCGAACTCATTCAATTATATGAGAAATGTTGAAATTCGACTTCAAATGAGGAAGGTAGACTTTGAAAATTTTCAATCAACACAAAGTGAGAATCGACTTCAATGGGCTTCAATGAATGTAAATCGACGATATCTGACAAAGTTTGATGCAAACTCATTCAAATATATGAGAAATGTTGAAATTCGACTTCAAATGAGGAAGATAGACTTTGAAAATTTTCAATCAACACAAAGTGAGAATCGACTTCAATGGGCTTCAATGAATGTAAATCGACGATATCTGACAAAGTTATATGCAAACTCATTCAAATATATGAGAAATGTTGAAATTCGACTTCAAATGAGGAAGATAGACTTTGAAAATTTTCAATCAACACAAAGTGAGAATCGACTTCAATGGGCTTCAATGAATGTAAATCGACGATATCTGACAAAGTTATATGCAAACTCATTCAATTATATGAGAAATGTTGAAATTCGGCTTCAAATGAGGAAGGTAGACTTTGAAAATTTTCAATAAACACAAAGTGAGAATCGACTTCAATGGGCTTCAATGAATGTAAATCGACGATATCTGATAAAGTTAGATGCGAACTCATTCAATTATATGAGAAATGTTGAAATTCGACTTCAAATGAGGAAGGTAGACTTTGAAAATTTTCAATCAACACAAAGTGAGAATCGACTTCAATGGGCTTCAATGAATGTAAATCGACGATATCTGACAAAGTTTGATGCAAACTCATTCAAATATATGAGAAATGTTGAAATTCGACTTCAAATGAGGAAGATAGACTTTGAAAATTTTCAATCCACACAAAGTGAGAATCGACTTCAATGGGCTTCAATGAATGTAAATCGACGATATCTGATAAAGTTAGATGCAAACTCATTCAAATATATGAGAAATGTTGAAATTCGACTTCAAATGAGGAAGATAGACTTTGAAAATTTTCAATCCACACAAAGTGAGAATCGACTTCAATGGGCTTCAATGAATCTAAATCGACGATATCTGACAAAGTTAGATGCAAACTCATTCAAATATATGAGAAATGTTGAAATTCGACTTCAAATGAGGAAGATAGACTTTGAAAATTTTCAATCAACACAAAGTGAGAATCGACTTCAATGGGCTTCAATGAATGTAAATCGACGATATCTGACAAAGTTATATGCAAACTCATTCAATTATATGAGAAATGTTGAAATTCGACTTCAAATGAGGAAGATAGACTTTGAAAATTTTCAATAAACACAAAGTGAGAATCGACTTTAATGGGCTTCAATGAATGTAAATCGACGATATCTGATAAAGTTAGATGCGAACTCATTCAATTATATGAGAAATGTTGAAATTCGACTTCAAATGAGGAAGGTAGACTTTGAAAATTTTCAATAAACACAAAGTGAGAATCGACTTCAATGGGCTTCAATGAATGTAAATCGACGATATCTGATAAAGTTAGATGCGAACTCATTCAATTATATGAGAAATGTTGAAATTCGACTTCAAATGAGGAAGGTAGACTTTGAAAATTTTCAATCAACACAAAGTGAGAATCGACTTCAATGGGCTTCAATGAATGTAAATCGACGATATCTGACAAAGTTTGATGCAAACTCATTCAAATATATGAGAAATGTTGAAATTCGACTTCAAATGAGGAAGATAGACTTTGAAAATTTTCAATCAACACAAAGTGAGAATCGACTTCAATGGACTTCAATGAATGTAAATCGACGATATCTGACAAAGTTAGATGCAAACTCATTCAAATATATGAGAAATGTTGAAATTCGACTTCAAATGAGGAAGATAGACTTTGAAAATTTTCAATCCACACAAAGTGAGAATCGACTTCAATGGGCTTCAATGAATGTAAATCGACGATATCTGACAAAGTTATATGCAAACTCATTCAATTATATGAGAAATGTTGAAATTCGACTTCAAATGAGGAAGATAGACTTTGAAAATTTTCAATCCACACAAAGTGAGAATCGACTTCAATGGGCTTCAATGAATGTAAATCGACGATATCTGACAAAGTTAGATGCAAACTCATTCAAATATATGAGAAATGTTAGAATTCGACTCCAAATGAGGAAGATAGACTTTGAAAATTTTCAATCAACACAAAGTGAGAATCGACTTCAATGGGCTTCAATGAATCTAAATCGACGATATCTGACAAAGTTAGATGCAAACTCATTCAAATATATGAGAAATGTTGAAATTCGACTTCAAATGAGGAAGATAGACTTTGAAAATTTTCAATCAACACAAAGTGAGAATCGACTTCAATGGGCTTCAATGAATGTAAATCGACGATATCTGACAAAGTTATATGCAAACTCATTCAATTATATGAGAAATGTTGAAATTCGGCTTCAAATGAGGAAGGTAGACTTTGAAAATTTTCAATAAACACAAAGTGAGAATCGACTTCAATGGGCTTCAATGAATGTAAATCGACGATATCTGATAAAGTTAGATGCGAACTCATTCAATTATATGAGAAATGTTGAAATTCGACTTCAAATGAGGAAGATAGACTTTGAAAATTTTCAATCCACACAAAGTGAGAATCGACTTCAATGGACTTCAATGAATGTAAATCGACGATATCTGACAAAGTTAGATGCAAACTCATTCAAATATATGAGAAATGTTAGAATTCGACTTCAAATGAGGAAGATAGACTTTGAAAATTTTCAATCAACACAAAGTGAGAATCGACTTCAATGGGCTTCAATGAATGTAAATCGACGATATCTGACAAAGTTAGATGCAAACTCATTCAAATATATGAGAAATGTTGAAATTCGACTTCAAATGAGGAAGATAGACTTTGAAAATTTTCAATCCACACAAAGTGAGAATCGACTTCAATGGGCTTCAATGAATCTAAATCGACGATATCTGACAAAGTTAGATGCAAACTCATTCAAATATATGAGAAATGTTGAAATTCGACTTCAAATGAGGAAGATAGACTTTGAAAATTTTCAATCAACACAAAGTGAGAATCGACTTCAATGGGCTTCAATGAATGTAAATCGACGATATCTGACAAAGTTATATGCAAACTCATTCAATTATATGAGAAATGTTGAAATTCGACTTCAAATGAGGAAGATAGACTTTGAAAATTTTCAATAAACACAAAGTGAGAATCGACTTTAATGGGCTTCAATGAATGTAAATCGACGATATCTGATAAAGTTAGATGCGAACTCATTCAATTATATGAGAAATGTTGAAATTCGACTTCAAATGAGGAAGGTAGACTTTGAAAATTTTCAATAAACACAAAGTGAGAATCGACTTCAATGGGCTTCAATGAATGTAAATCGACGATATCTGATAAAGTTAGATGCGAACTCATTCAATTATATGAGAAATGTTGAAATTCGACTTCAAATGAGGAAGGTAGACTTTGAAAATTTTCAATCAACACAAAGTGAGAATCGACTTCAATGGGCTTCAATGAATGTAAATCGACGATATCTGACAAAGTTTGATGCAAACTCATTCAAATATATGAGAAATGTTGAAATTCGACTTCAAATGAGGAAGATAGACTTTGAAAATTTTCAATCAACACAAAGTGAGAATCGACTTCAATGGACTTCAATGAATGTAAATCGACGATATCTGACAAAGTTAGATGCAAACTCATTCAAATATATGAGAAATGTTGAAATTCGACTTCAAATGAGGAAGATAGACTTTGAAAATTTTCAATCCACACAAAGTGAGAATCGACTTCAATGGGCTTCAATGAATGTAAATCGACGATATCTGACAAAGTTATATGCAAACTAATTCAATTATATGAGAAATGTTGAAATTCGACTTCAAATGAGGAAGATAGACTTTGAAAATTTTCAATCCACACAAAGTGAGAATCGACTTCAATGGGCTTCAATGAATGTAAATCGACGATATCTGACAAAGTTAGATGCAAACTCATTCAAATATATGAGAAATGTTAGAATTCGACTCCAAATGAGGAAGATAGACTTTGAAAATTTTCAATCAACACAAAGTGAGAATCGACTTCAATGGGCTTCAATGAATCTAAATCGACGATATCTGACAAAGTTAGATGCAAACTCATTCAAATATATGAGAAATGTTGAAATTCGACTTCAAATGAGGAAGATAGACTTTGAAAATTTTCAATCAACACAAAGTGAGAATCGACTTCAATGGGCTTCAATGAATGTAAATCGACGATATCTGACAAAGTTATATGCAAACTCATTCAATTATATGAGAAATGTTGAAATTCGGCTTCAAATGAGGAAGGTAGACTTTGAAAATTTTCAATAAACACAAAGTGAGAATCGACTTCAATGGGCTTCAATGAATGTAAATCGACGATATCTGATAAAGTTAGATGCGAACTCATTCAATTATATGAGAAATGTTGAAATTCGACTTCAAATGAGGAAGATAGACTTTGAAAATTTTCAATCCACACAAAGTGAGAATCGACTTCAATGGACTTCAATGAATGTAAATCGACGATATCTGACAAAGTTAGATGCAAACTCATTCAAATATATGAGAAATGTTAGAATTCGACTTCAAATGAGGAAGATAGACTTTGAAAATTTTCAATCAACACAAAGTGAGAATCGACTTCAATGGGCTTCAATGAATGTAAATCGACGATATCTGACAAAGTTAGATGCAAACTCATTCAAATATATGAGAAATGTTGAAATTCGACTTCAAATGAGGAAGATAGACTTTGAAAATTTTCAATCCACACAAAGTGAGAATCGACTTCAATGGGCTTCAATGAATCTAAATCGACGATATCTGACAAAGTTAGATGCAAACTCATTCAAATATATGAGAAATGTTGAAATTCGACTTCAAATGAGGAAGATAGACTTTGAAAATTTTCAATCAACACAAAGTGAGAATCGACTTCAATGGGCTTCAATGAATGTAAATCGACGATATCTGACAAAGTTATATGCAAACTCATTCAATTATATGAGAAATGTTGAAATTCGACTTCAAATGAGGAAGATAGACTTTGAAAATTTTCAATAAACACAAAGTGAGAATCGACTTTAATGGGCTTCAATGAATGTAAATCGACGATATCTGATAAAGTTAGATGCGAACTCATTCAATTATATGAGAAATGTTGAAATTCGACTTCAAATGAGGAAGATAGACTTTGAAAATTTTCAATAAACACAAAGTGAGAATCGACTTCAATGGGCTTCAATGAATGTAAATCGACGATATCTGATAAAGTTAGATGCGAACTCATTCAATTATATGAGAAATGTTGAAATTCGACTTCAAATGAGGAAGGTAGACTTTGAAAATTTTCAATCAACACAAAGTGAGAATCGACTTCAATGGGCTTCAATGAATGTAAATCGACGATATCTGACAAAGTTTGATGCAAACTCATTCAAATATATGAGAAATGTTGAAATTCGACTTCAAATGAGGAAGATAGACTTTGAAAATTTTCAATCAACACAAAGTGAGAATCGACTTCAATGGACTTCAATGAATGTAAATCGACGATATCTGACAAAGTTAGATGCAAACTCATTCAAATATATGAGAAATGTTGAAATTCGACTTCAAATGAGGAAGATAGACTTTGAAAATTTTCAATCCACACAAAGTGAGAATCGACTTCAATGGGCTTCAATGAATGTAAATCGACGATATCTGACAAAGTTATATGCAAACTCATTCAATTATATGAGAAATGTTGAAATTCGACTTCAAATGAGGAAGATAGACTTTGAAAATTTTCAATCCACACAAAGTGAGAATCGACTTCAATGGGCTTCAATGAATGTAAATCGACGATATCTGACAAAGTTAGATGCAAACTCATTCAAATATATGAGAAATGTTAGAATTCGACTCCAAATGAGGAAGATAGACTTTGAAAATTTTCAATCAACACAAAGTGAGAATCGACTTCAATGGGCTTCAATGAATCTAAATCGACGATATCTGACAAAGTTAGATGCAAACTCATTCAAATATATGAGAAATGTTGAAATTCGACTTCAAATGAGGAAGATAGACTTTGAAAATTTTCAATCAACACAAAGTGAGAATCGACTTCAATGGGCTTCAATGAATGTAAATCGACGATATCTGACAAAGTTATATGCAAACTCATTCAATTATATGAGAAATGTTGAAATTCGGCTTCAAATGAGGAAGGTAGACTTTGAAAATTTTCAATAAACACAAAGTGAGAATCGACTTCAATGGGCTTCAATGAATGTAAATCGACGATATCTGATAAAGTTAGATGCGAACTCATTCAATTATATGAGAAATGTTGAAATTCGACTTCAAATGAGGAAGATAGACTTTGAAAATTTTCAATCCACACAAAGTGAGAATCGACTTCAATGGACTTCAATGAATGTAAATCGACGATATCTGACAAAGTTAGATGCAAACTCATTCAAATATATGAGAAATGTTAGAATTCGACTTCAAATGAGGAAGATAGACTTTGAAAATTTTCAATCAACACAAAGTGAGAATCGACTTCAATGGGCTTCAATGAATGTAAATCGACGATATCTGACAAAGTTAGATGCAAACTCATTCAAATATATGAGAAATGTTGAAATTCGACTTCAAATGAGGAAGATAGACTTTGAAAATTTTCAATCCACACAAAGTGAGAATCGACTTCAATGGGCTTCAATGAATCTAAATCGACGATATCTGACAAAGTTAGATGCAAACTCATTCAAATATATGAGAAATGTTGAAATTCGACTTCAAATGAGGAAGATAGACTTTGAAAATTTTCAATCAACACAAAGTGAGAATCGACTTCAATGGGCTTCAATGAATGTAAATCGACGATATCTGACAAAGTTATATGCAAACTCATTCAATTATATGAGAAATGTTGAAATTCGACTTCAAATGAGGAAGATAGACTTTGAAAATTTTCAATAAACACAAAGTGAGAATCGACTTTAATGGGCTTCAATGAATGTAAATCGACGATATCTGATAAAGTTAGATGCGAACTCATTCAATTATATGAGAAATGTTGAAATTCGACTTCAAATGAGGAAGGTAGACTTTGAAAATTTTCAATAAACACAAAGTGAGAATCGACTTCAATGGGCTTCAATGAATCAAATCGACGATATCTGACAAAGTTAGATGCAAACTCATTCAAATATATGAGAAATGTTGAAATTCGACTTCAAATGAGGAAGATAGACTTTGAAAATTTTCAATCAACACAAAGTGAGAATCGACTTCAATGGACTTCAATGAATGTAAATCGACGATATCTGACAAAGTTAGATGCAAACTCATTCAAATATATGAGAAATGTTAGAATTCGACTCCAAATGAGGAAGATAGACTTTGAAAATTTTCAATCAACACAAAGTGAGAATCGACTTTAATGGGCTTCAATGAATGTAAATCGACGATATCTGATAAAGTTAGATGCGAACTCATTCAATTATATGAGAAATGTTGAAATTCGACTTCAAATGAGGAAGGTAGACTTTGAAAATTTTCAATAAACACAAAGTGAGAATCGACTTCAATGGGCTTCAATGAATGTAAATCGACGATATCTGATAAAGTTAGATGCGAACTCATTCAATTATATGAGAAATGTTGAAATTCGACTTCAAATGAGGAAGGTAGACTTTGAAAATTTTCAATCAACACAAAGTGAGAATCGACTTCAATGGGCTTCAATGAATGTAAATCGACGATATCTGACAAAGTTTGATGCAAACTCATTCAAATATATGAGAAATGTTGAAATTCGACTTCAAATGAGGAAGGTAGACTTTGAAAATTTTCAATCAACACAAAGTGAGAATCGACTTCAATGGGCTTCAATGAATGTAAATCGACGATATCTGACAAAGTTTGATGCAAACTCATTCAAATATATGAGAAATGTTGAAATTCGACTTCAAATGAGGAAGATAGACTTTGAAAATTTTCAATCAACACAAAGTGAGAATCGACTTCAATGGGCTTCAATGAATGTAAATCGACGATATCTGACAAAGTTATATGCAAACTCATTCAAATATATGAGAAATGTTGAAATTCGACTTCAAATGAGGAAGATAGACTTTGAAAATTTTCAATCAACACAAAGTGAGAATCGACTTCAATGGACTTCAATGAATGTAAATCGACGATATCTGACAAAGTTAGATGCAAACTCATTCAAATATATGAGAAATGTTAGAATTCGACTCCAAATGAGGAAGATAGACTTTGAAAATTTTCAATCAACACAAAGTGAGAATCGACTTTAATGGGCTTCAATGAATGTAAATCGACGATATCTGATAAAGTTAGATGCGAACTCATTCAATTATATGAGAAATGTTGAAATTCGACTTCAAATGAGGAAGGTAGACTTTGAAAATTTTCAATAAACACAAAGTGAGAATCGACTTCAATGGGCTTCAATGAATGTAAATCGACGATATCTGATAAAGTTAGATGCGAACTCATTCAATTATATGAGAAATGTTGAAATTCGACTTCAAATGAGGAAGGTAGACTTTGAAAATTTTCAATCAACACAAAGTGAGAATCGACTTCAATGGGCTTCAATGAATGTAAATCGACGATATCTGACAAAGTTTGATGCAAACTCATTCAAATATATGAGAAATGTTGAAATTCGACTTCAAATGAGGAAGATAGACTTTGAAAATTTTCAATCAACACAAAGTGAGAATCGACTTCAATGGGCTTCAATGAATGTAAATCGACGATATCTGACAAAGTTAGATGCAAACTCATTCAAATATATGAGAAATGTTAGAATTCGACTTCAAATGAGGAAGATAGACTTTGAAAATTTTCAATCAACACAAAGTGAGAATCGACTTCAATGGGCTTCAATGAATGTAAATCGACGATATCTGACAAAGTTTGATGCAAACTCATTCAAATATATGAGAAATGTTGAAATTCGACTTCAAATGAGGAAGATAGACTTTGAAAATTTTCAATCCACACAAAGTGAGAATCGACTTCAATGGACTTCAATGAATGTAAATCGACGATATCTGACAAAGTTAGATGCAAACTCATTCAAATATATGAGAAATGTTAGAATTCGACTTCAAATGAGGAAGATAGACTTTGAAAATTTTCAATCAACACAAAGTGAGAATCGACTTCAATGGGCTTCAATGAATGTAAATCGACGATATCTGACAAAGTTAGATGCAAACTCATTCAAATATATGAGAAATGTTGAAATTCGACTTCAAATGAGGAAGATAGACTTTGAAAATTTTCAATCCACACAAAGTGAGAATCGACTTCAATGGGCTTCAATGAATCTAAATCGACGATATCTGACAAAGTTAGATGCAAACTCATTCAAATATATGAGAAATGTTGAAATTCGACTTCAAATGAGGAAGATAGACTTTGAAAATTTTCAATCAACACAAAGTGAGAATCGACTTCAATGGGCTTCAATGAATGTAAATCGACGATATCTGACAAAGTTATATGCAAACTCATTCAATTATATGAGAAATGTTGAAATTCGACTTCAAATGAGGAAGATAGACTTTGAAAATTTTCAATAAACACAAAGTGAGAATCGACTTTAATGGGCTTCAATGAATGTAAATCGACGATATCTGATAAAGTTAGATGCGAACTCATTCAATTATATGAGAAATGTTGAAATTCGACTTCAAATGAGGAAGGTAGACTTTGAAAATTTTCAATAAACACAAAGTGAGAATCGACTTCAATGGGCTTCAATGAATCAAATCGACGATATCTGACAAAGTTAGATGCAAACTCATTCAAATATATGAGAAATGTTGAAATTCGACTTCAAATGAGGAAGATAGACTTTGAAAATTTTCAATCAACACAAAGTGAGAATCGACTTCAATGGACTTCAATGAATGTAAATCGACGATATCTGACAAAGTTAGATGCAAACTCATTCAAATATATGAGAAATGTTAGAATTCGACTCCAAATGAGGAAGATAGACTTTGAAAATTTTCAATCAACACAAAGTGAGAATCGACTTTAATGGGCTTCAATGAATGTAAATCGACGATATCTGATAAAGTTAGATGCGAACTCATTCAATTATATGAGAAATGTTGAAATTCGACTTCAAATGAGGAAGGTAGACTTTGAAAATTTTCAATAAACACAAAGTGAGAATCGACTTCAATGGGCTTCAATGAATGTAAATCGACGATATCTGATAAAGTTAGATGCGAACTCATTCAATTATATGAGAAATGTTGAAATTCGACTTCAAATGAGGAAGGTAGACTTTGAAAATTTTCAATCAACACAAAGTGAGAATCGACTTCAATGGGCTTCAATGAATGTAAATCGACGATATCTGACAAAGTTTGATGCAAACTCATTCAAATATATGAGAAATGTTGAAATTCGACTTCAAATGAGGAAGGTAGACTTTGAAAATTTTCAATCAACACAAAGTGAGAATCGACTTCAATGGGCTTCAATGAATGTAAATCGACGATATCTGACAAAGTTTGATGCAAACTCATTCAAATATATGAGAAATGTTGAAATTCGACTTCAAATGAGGAAGATAGACTTTGAAAATTTTCAATCAACACAAAGTGAGAATCGACTTCAATGGGCTTCAATGAATGTAAATCGACGATATCTGACAAAGTTATATGCAAACTCATTCAAATATATGAGAAATGTTGAAATTCGACTTCAAATGAGGAAGATAGACTTTGAAAATTTTCAATCAACACAAAGTGAGAATCGACTTCAATGGACTTCAATGAATGTAAATCGACGATATCTGACAAAGTTAGATGCAAACTCATTCAAATATATGAGAAATGTTAGAATTCGACTCCAAATGAGGAAGATAGACTTTGAAAATTTTCAATCAACACAAAGTGAGAATCGACTTTAATGGGCTTCAATGAATGTAAATCGACGATATCTGATAAAGTTAGATGCGAACTCATTCAATTATATGAGAAATGTTGAAATTCGACTTCAAATGAGGAAGGTAGACTTTGAAAATTTTCAATAAACACAAAGTGAGAATCGACTTCAATGGGCTTCAATGAATGTAAATCGACGATATCTGATAAAGTTAGATGCGAACTCATTCAATTATATGAGAAATGTTGAAATTCGACTTCAAATGAGGAAGGTAGACTTTGAAAATTTTCAATCAACACAAAGTGAGAATCGACTTCAATGGGCTTCAATGAATGTAAATCGACGATATCTGACAAAGTTTGATGCAAACTCATTCAAATATATGAGAAATGTTGAAATTCGACTTCAAATGAGGAAGATAGACTTTGAAAATTTTCAATCAACACAAAGTGAGAATCGACTTCAATGGGCTTCAATGAATGTAAATCGACGATATCTGACAAAGTTATATGCAAACTCATTCAAATATATGAGAAATGTTGAAATTCGACTTCAAATGAGGAAGATAGACTTTGAAAATTTTCAATCAACACAAAGTGAGAATCGACTTCAATGGACTTCAATGAATGTAAATCGACGATATCTGACAAAGTTAGATGCAAACTCATTCAAATATATGAGAAATGTTGAAATTCGACTTCAAATGAGGAAGATAGACTTTGAAAATTTTCAATCCACACAAAGTGAGAATCGACTTCAATGGGCTTCAATGAATGTAAATCGACGATATCTGACAAAGTTATATGCAAACTCATTCAATTATATGAGAAATGTTGAAATTCGACTTCAAATGAGGAAGATAGACTTTGAAAATTTTCAATCCACACAAAGTGAGAATCGACTTCAATGGGCTTCAATGAATGTAAATCGACGATATCTGACAAAGTTAGATGCAAACTCATTCAAATATATGAGAAATGTTGAAATTCGACTTCAAATGAGGAAGATAGACTTTGAAAATTTTCAATCAACACAAAGTGAGAATCGACTTCAATGGGCTTCAATGAATGTAAATCGACGATATCTGACAAAGTTAGATGCAAACTCATTCAAATATATGAGAAATGTTGAAATTCGACTTCAAATGAGGAAGATAGACTTTGAAAATTTTCAATCCACACAAAGTGAGAATCGACTTCAATGGGCTTCAATGAATGTAAATCGACGATATCTGACAAAGTTATATGCAAACTCATTCAATTATATGAGAAATGTTGAAATTCGACTTCAAATGAGGAAGATAGACTTTGAAAATTTTCAATCAACACAAAGTGAGAATCGACTTCAATGGGCTTCAATGAATGTAAATCGACGATATCTGACAAAGTTAGATGCAAACTCATTCAAATATATGAGAAATGTTGAAATTCGACTTCAAATGAGGAAGATAGACTTTGAAAATTTTCAATCAACACAAAGTGAGAATCGACTTCAATGGGCTTCAATGAATGTAAATCGACGATATCTGACAAAGTTAGATGCAAACTCATTCAAATATTTGAGAAATGTTGAAATTCGACTTCAAATGAGGAAGATAGACTTTGAAAATTTTCAATCCACACAAAGTGAGAATCGACTTCAATGGGCTTCAATGAATGTAAATCGACGATATCTGACAAAGTTAGATGCAAACTCATTCAAATATATGAGAAATGTTGAAATTCGACTTCAAATGAGGAAGATAGACTTTGAAAATTTTCAATCAACACAAAGTGAGAATCGACTTCAATGGGCTTCAATGAATGTAAATCGACGATATCTGACAAAGTTAGATGCAAACTCATTCAAATATATGAGAAATGTTGAAATTCGACTTCAAATGAGGAAGATAGACTTTGAAAATTTCCAATCCACACAAAGTGAGAATCGACTTCAATGGGCTTCAATGAATCTAAATCGACGATATCTGACAAAGTTAGATGCAAACTCATTCAAATATATGAGAAATGTTGAAATTCGACTTCAAATGAGGAAGATAGACTTTGAAAATTTTCAATCAACACAAAGTGAGAATCGACTTCAATGGGCTTCAATGAATGTAAATCGACGATATCTGACAAAGTTATATGCAAACTCATTCAATTATATGAGAAATGTTGAAATTCGACTTCAAATGAGGAAGATAGACTTTGAAAATTTTCAATAAACACAAAGTGAGAATCGACTTTAATGGGCTTCAATGAATGTAAATCGACGATATCTGATAAAGTTAGATGCGAACTCATTCAATTATATGAGAAATGTTGAAATTCGACTTCAAATGAGGAAGGTAGACTTTGAAAATTTTCAATAAACACAAAGTGAGAATCGACTTCAATGGGCTTCAATGAATGTAAATCGACGATATCTGATAAAGTTAGATGCGAACTCATTCAATTATATGAGAAATGTTGAAATTCGACTTCAAATGAGGAAGGTAGACTTTGAAAATTTTCAATCAACACAAAGTGAGAATCGACTTCAATGGGCTTCAATGAATGTAAATCGACGATATCTGACAAAGTTAGATGCAAACTCATTCAAATATATGAGAAATGTTGAAATTCGACTTCAAATGAGGAAGATAGACTTTGAAAATTTTCAATCAACACAAAGTGAGAATCGACTTCAATGGGCTTCAATGAATGTAAATCGACGATATCTGACAAAGTTATATGCAAACTCATTCAAATATATGAGAAATGTTGAAATTCGACTTCAAATGAGGAAGATAGACTTTGAAAATTTTCAATCAACACAAAGTGAGAATCGACTTCAATGGACTTCAATGAATGTAAATCGACGATATCTGACAAAGTTAGATGCAAACTCATTCAAATATATGAGAAATGTTGAAATTCGACTTCAAATGAGGAAGATAGACTTTGAAAATTTTCAATCCACACAAAGTGAGAATCGACTTCAATGGGCTTCAATGAATGTAAATCGACGATATCTGACAAAGTTATATGCAAACTCATTCAATTATATGAGAAATGTTGAAATTCGACTTCAAATGAGGAAGATAGACTTTGAAAATTTTCAATCCACACAAAGTGAGAATCGACTTCAATGGGCTTCAATGAATGTAAATCGACGATATCTGACAAAGTTAGATGCAAACTCATTCAAATATATGAGAAATGTTGAAATTCGACTTCAAATGAGGAAGATAGACTTTGAAAATTTTCAATCAACACAAAGTGAGAATCGACTTCAATGGGCTTCAATGAATGTAAATCGACGATATCTGACAAAGTTAGATGCAAACTCATTCAAATATATGAGAAATGTTGAAATTCGACTTCAAATGAGGAAGATAGACTTTGAAAATTTTCAATCCACACAAAGTGAGAATCGACTTCAATGGGCTTCAATGAATGTAAATCGACGATATCTGACAAAGTTATATGCAAACTCATTCAATTATATGAGAAATGTTGAAATTCGACTTCAAATGAGGAAGATAGACTTTGAAAATTTTCAATCAACACAAAGTGAGAATCGACTTCAATGGGCTTCAATGAATGTAAATCGACGATATCTGACAAAGTTAGATGCAAACTCATTCAAATATATGAGAAATGTTGAAATTCGACTTCAAATGAGGAAGATAGACTTTGAAAATTTTCAATCAACACAAAGTGAGAATCGACTTCAATGGGCTTCAATGAATGTAAATCGACGATATCTGACAAAGTTAGATGCAAACTCATTCAAATATATGAGAAATGTTGAAATTCGACTTCAAATGAGGAAGATAGACTTTGAAAATTTTCAATCCACACAAAGTGAGAATCGACTTCAATGGGCTTCAATGAATGTAAATCGACGATATCTGACAAAGTTAGATGCAAACTCATTCAAATATATGAGAAATGTTGAAATTCGACTTCAAATGAGGAAGATAGACTTTGAAAATTTTCAATCAACACAAAGTGAGAATCGACTTCAATGGGCTTCAATGAATGTAAATCGACGATATCTGACAAAGTTAGATGCAAACTCATTCAAATATATGAGAAATGTTGAAATTCGACTTCAAATGAGGAAGATAGACTTTGAAAATTTCCAATCCACACAAAGTGAGAATCGACTTCAATGGGCTTCAATGAATCTAAATCGACGATATCTGACAAAGTTAGATGCAAACTCATTCAAATATATGAGAAATGTTGAAATTCGACTTCAAATGAGGAAGATAGACTTTGAAAATTTTCAATCAACACAAAGTGAGAATCGACTTCAATGGGCTTCAATGAATGTAAATCGACGATATCTGACAAAGTTATATGCAAACTCATTCAATTATATGAGAAATGTTGAAATTCGACTTCAAATGAGGAAGATAGACTTTGAAAATTTTCAATAAACACAAAGTGAGAATCGACTTCAATGGGCTTCAATGAATGTAAATCGACGATATCTGATAAAGTTAGATGCGAACTCATTCAATTATATGAGAAATGTTGAAATTCGACTTCAAATGAGGAAGGTAGACTTTGAAAATTTTCAATAAACACAAAGTGAGAATCGACTTCAATGGGCTTCAATGAATGTAAATCGACGATATCTGATAAAGTTAGATGCGAACTCATTCAATTATATGAGAAATGTTGAAATTCGACTTCAAATGAGGAAGGTAGACTTTGAAAATTTTCAATCAACACAAAGTGAGAATCGACTTCAATGGGCTTCAATGAATGTAAATCGACGATATCTGACAAAGTTAGATGCAAACTCATTCAAATATATGAGAAATGTTGAAATTCGACTTCAAATGAGGAAGATAGACTTTGAAAATTTTCAATCAACACAAAGTGAGAATCGACTTCAATGGGCTTCAATGAATGTAAATCGACGATATCTGACAAAGTTAGATGCAAACTCATTCAAATATATGAGAAATGTTGAAATTCGACTTCAAATGAGGAAGATAGACTTTGAAAATTTTCAATCCACACAAAGTGAGAATCGACTTCAATGGGCTTCAATGAATGTAAATCGACGATATCTGACAAAGTTAGATGCAAACTCATTCAAATATATGAGAAATGTTGAAATTCGACTTCAAATGAGGAAGATAGACTTTGAAAATTTTCAATCAACACAAAGTGAGAATCGACTTCAATGGGCTTCAATGAATGTAAATCGACGATATCTGACAAAGTTAGATGCAAACTCATTCAAATATATGAGAAATGTTGAAATTCGACTTCAAATGAGGAAGATAGACTTTGAAAATTTTCAATCCACACAAAGTGAGAATCGACTTCAATGGGCTTCAATGAATCTAAATCGACGATATCTGACAAAGTTAGATGCAAACTCATTCAAATATATGAGAAATGTTGAAATTCGACTTCAAATGAGGAAGATAGACTTTGAAAATTTTCAATCAACACAAAGTGAGAATCGACTTCAATGGGCTTCAATGAATGTAAATCGACGATATCTGACAAAGTTATATGCAAACTCATTCAATTATATGAGAAATGTTGAAATTCGACTTCAAATGAGGAAGATAGACTTTGAAAATTTTCAATAAACACAAAGTGAGAATCGACTTTAATGGGCTTCAATGAATGTAAATCGACGATATCTGATAAAGTTAGATGCGAACTCATTCAATTATATGAGAAATGTTGAAATTCGACTTCAAATGAGGAAGGTAGACTTTGAAAATTTTCAATAAACACAAAGTGAGAATCGACTTCAATGGGCTTCAATGAATGTAAATCGACGATATCTGATAAAGTTAGATGCGAACTCATTCAATTATATGAGAAATGTTGAAATTCGACTTCAAATGAGGAAGGTAGACTTTGAAAATTTTCAATCAACACAAAGTGAGAATCGACTTCAATGGGCTTCAATGAATGTAAATCGACGATATCTGACAAAGTTAGATGCAAACTCATTCAAATATATGAGAAATGTTGAAATTCGACTTCAAATGAGGAAGATAGACTTTGAAAATTTTCAATCAACACAAAGTGAGAATCGACTTCAATGGGCTTCAATGAATGTAAATCGACGATATCTGACAAAGTTAGATGCAAACTCATTCAAATATATGAGAAATGTTGAAATTCGACTTCAAATGAGGAAGATAGACTTTGAAAATTTTCAATCCACACAAAGTGAGAATCGACTTCAATGGGCTTCAATGAATGTAAATCGACGATATCTGACAAAGTTAGATGCAAACTCATTCAAATATATGAGAAATGTTGAAATTCGACTTCAAATGAGGAAGATAGACTTTGAAAATTTTCAATCAACACAAAGTGAGAATCGACTTCAATGGGCTTCAATGAATGTAAATCGACGATATCTGACAAAGTTAGATGCAAACTCATTCAAATATATGAGAAATGTTGAAATTCGACTTCAAATGAGGAAGATAGACTTTGAAAATTTTCAATCCACACAAAGTGAGAATCGACTTCAATGGGCTTCAATGAATCTAAATCGACGATATCTGACAAAGTTAGATGCAAACTCATTCAAATATATGAGAAATGTTGAAATTCGACTTCAAATGAGGAAGATAGACTTTGAAAATTTTCAATCAACACAAAGTGAGAATCGACTTCAATGGGCTTCAATGAATGTAAATCGACGATATCTGACAAAGTTATATGCAAACTCATTCAATTATATGAGAAATGTTGAAATTCGACTTCAAATGAGGAAGATAGACTTTGAAAATTTTCAATAAACACAAAGTGAGAATCGACTTTAATGGGCTTCAATGAATGTAAATCGACGATATCTGATAAAGTTAGATGCGAACTCATTCAATTATATGAGAAATGTTGAAATTCGACTTCAAATGAGGAAGGTAGACTTTGAAAATTTTCAATAAACACAAAGTGAGAATCGACTTCAATGGGCTTCAATGAATGTAAATCGACGATATCTGATAAAGTTAGATGCGAACTCATTCAATTATATGAGAAATGTTGAAATTCGACTTCAAATGAGGAAGGTAGACTTTGAAAATTTTCAATCAACACAAAGTGAGAATCGACTTCAATGGGCTTCAATGAATGTAAATCGACGATATCTGACAAAGTTTGATGCAAACTCATTCAAATATATGAGAAATGTTGAAATTCGACTTCAAATGAGGAAGATAGACTTTGAAAATTTTCAATCAACACAAAGTGAGAATCGACTTCAATGGGCTTCAATGAATGTAAATCGACGATATCTGACAAAGTTATATGCAAACTCATTCAAATATATGAGAAATGTTGAAATTCGACTTCAAATGAGGAAGATAGACTTTGAAAATTTTCAATCAACACAAAGTGAGAATCGACTTCAATGGACTTCAATGAATGTAAATCGACGATATCTGACAAAGTTAGATGCAAACTCATTCAAATATATGAGAAATGTTAGAATTCGACTCCAAATGAGGAAGATAGACTTTGAAAATTTTCAATCAACACAAAGTGAGAATCGACTTCAATGGGCTTCAATGAATCAAATCGACGATATCTGACAAAGTTAGATGCAAACTCATTCAAATATATGAGAAATGTTGAAATTCGACTTCAAATGAGGAAGATAGACTTTGAAAATTTTCAATCAACACAAAGTGAGAATCGACTTCAATGGGCTTCAATGAATGTAAATCGACGATATCTGACAAAGTTATATGCAAACTCATTCAATTATATGAGAAATGTTGAAATTCGACTTCAAATGAGGAAGATAGACTTTGAAAATTTTCAATAAACACAAAGTGAGAATCGACTTCAATGGGCTTCAATGAATGTAAATCGACGATATCTGATAAAGTTAGATGCGAACTCATTCAATTATATGAGAAATGTTGAAATTCGACTTCAAATGAGGAAGGTAGACTTTGAAAATTTTCAATCAACACAAAGTGAGAATCGACTTCAATGGGCTTCAATGAATGTAAATCGACGATATCTGACAAAGTTAGATGCAAACTCATTCAAATATATGAGAAATGTTAGAATTCGACTCCAAATGAGGAAGATAGACTTTGAAAATTTTCAATCAACACAAAGTGAGAATCGACTTCAATGGGCTTCAATGAATCAAATCGACGATATCTGACAAAGTTAGATGCAAACTCATTCAAATATATGAGAAATGTTGAAATTCGACTTCAAATGAGGAAGATAGACTTTGAAAATTTTCAATCAACACAAAGTGAGAATCGACTTCAATGGGCTTCAATGAATGTAAATCGACGATATCTGACAAAGTTATATGCAAACTCATTCAATTATATGAGAAATGTTGAAATTCGACTTCAAATGAGGAAGATAGACTTTGAAAATTTTCAATAAACACAAAGTGAGAATCGACTTCAATGGGCTTCAATGAATGTAAATCGACGATATCTGATAAAGTTAGATGCGAACTCATTCAATTATATGAGAAATGTTGAAATTCGACTTCAAATGAGGAAGGTAGACTTTGAAAATTTTCAATCAACACAAAGTGAGAATCGACTTCAATGGGCTTCAATGAATGTAAATCGACGATATCTGACAAAGTTAGATGCAAACTCATTCAAATATATGAGAAATGTTGAAATTCGACTTCAAATGAGGAAGATAGACTTTGAAAATTTTCAATCAACACAAAGTGAGAATCGACTTCAATGGGCTTCAATGAATCTAAATCGACGATATCTGACAAAGTTAGATGCAAACTCATTCAAATATATGAGAAATGTTGAAATTCGACTTCAAATGAGGAAGATAGACTTTGAAAATTTTCAATCAACACAAAGTGAGAATCGACTTCAATGGGCTTCAATGAATGTAAATCGACGATATCTGACAAAGTTATATGCAAACTCATTCATTTATATGAGAAATGTTGAAATTCGACTTCAAATGAGGAAGATAGACTTTGAAAATTTTCAATAAACACAAAGTGAGAATCGACTTCAATGGGCTTCAATGAATGTAAATCGACGATATCTGATAAAGTTAGATGCGAACTCATTCAATTATATGAGAAATGTTGAAATTCGACTTCAAATGAGGAAGGTAGACTTTGAAAATTTGCAATCAACACAAAGTGAGAATCGACTTCAATGGGCTTCAATGAATGTAAATCGACGATATCTGACAAAGTTAGATGCAAACTCATTCAAATATATGAGAAATGTTGAAATTCGACTTCAAATGAGGAAGATAGACTTTGAAAATTTTCAATCCACACAAAGTGAGAATCGACTTCAATGGGCTTCAATGAATGTAAATCGACGATATCTGACAAAGTTATATGCAAACTCATTCAATTATATGAGAAATGTTGAAATTCGACTTCGAATGAGGAAGATAGACTTTGAAAATTTTCAATCCACACAAAGTGAGAATCGACTTCAATGGGCTTCAATGAATGTAAATCGACGATATCTGACAAAGTTAGATGCAAACTCATTCAAATATATGAGAAATGTTGAAATTCGACTTCAAATGAGGAAGATAGACTTTGAAAATTTTCAATCAACACAAAGTGAGAATCGACTTCAATGGGCTTCAATGAATGTAAATCGACGATATCTGACAAAGTTAGATGCAAACTCATTCAAATATATGAGAAATGTTGAAATTCGACTTCAAATGAGGAAGATAGACTTTGAAAATTTTCAATCCACACAAAGTGAGAATCGACTTCAATGGGCTTCAATGAATGTAAATCGACGATATCTGACAAAGTTATATGCAAACTCATTCAATTATATGAGAAATGTTGAAATTCGACTTCAAATGAGGAAGATAGACTTTGAAAATTTTCAATCAACACAAAGTGAGAATCGACTTCAATGGGCTTCAATGAATGTAAATCGACGATATCTGACAAAGTTAGATGCAAACTCATTCAAATATATGAGAAATGTTGAAATTCGACTTCAAATGAGGAAGATAGACTTTGAAAATTTTCAATCAACACAAAGTGAGAATCGACTTCAATGGGCTTCAATGAATGTAAATCGACGATATCTGACAAAGTTAGATGCAAACTCATTCAAATATATGAGAAATGTTGAAATTCGACTTCAAATGAGGAAGATAGACTTTGAAAATTTTCAATCCACACAAAGTGAGAATCGACTTCAATGGGCTTCAATGAATGTAAATCGACGATATCTGACAAAGTTAGATGCAAACTCATTCAAATATATGAGAAATGTTGAAATTCGACTTCAAATGAGGAAGATAGACTTTGAAAATTTTCAATCAACACAAAGTGAGAATCGACTTCAATGGGCTTCAATGAATGTAAATCGACGATATCTGACAAAGTTAGATGCAAACTCATTCAAATATATGAGAAATGTTGAAATTCGACTTCAAATGAGGAAGATAGACTTTGAAAATTTTCAATCCACACAAAGTGAGAATCGACTTCAATGGGCTTCAATGAATGTAAATCGACGATATCTGACAAAGTTAGATGCAAACTCATTCAAATATATGAGAAATGTTAGAATTCGACTCCAAATGAGGAAGATAGACTTTGAAAATTTTCAATCAACACAAAGTGAGAATCGACTTCAATGGGCTTCAATGAATCTAAATCGACGATATCTGACAAAGTTAGATGCAAACTCATTCAAATATATGAGAAATGTTGAAATTCGACTTCAAATGAGGAAGATAGACTTTGAAAATTTTCAATCAACACAAAGTGAGAATCGACTTCAATGGGCTTCAATGAATGTAAATCGACGATATCTGACAAAGTTATATGCAAACTCATTCAATTATATGAGAAATGTTGAAATTCGACTTCAAATGAGGAAGATAGACTTTGAAAATTTTCAATAAACACAAAGTGAGAATCGACTTTAATGGGCTTCAATGAATGTAAATCGACGATATCTGATAAAGTTAGATGCGAACTCATTCAATTATATGAGAAATGTTGAAATTCGACTTCAAATGAGGAAGGTAGACTTTGAAAATTTTCAATCAACACAAAGTGAGAATCGACTTCAATGGGCTTCAATGAATGTAAATCGACGATATCTGACAAAGTTAGATGCAAACTCATTCAAATATATGAGAAATGTTGAAATTCGACTTCAAATGAGGAAGATAGACTTTGAAAATTTTCAATCAACACAAAGTGAGAATCGACTTCAATGGGCTTCAATGAATCTAAATCGACGATATCTGACAAAGTTAGATGCAAACTCATTCAAATATATGAGAAATGTTGAAATTCGACTTCAAATGAGGAAGATAGACTTTGAAAATTTTCAATCAACACAAAGTGAGAATCGACTTCAATGGGCTTCAATGAATGTAAATCGACGATATCTGACAAAGTTATATGCAAACTCATTCAATTATATGAGAAATGTTGAAATTCGACTTCAAATGAGGAAGATAGACTTTGAAAATTTTCAATAAACACAAAGTGAGAATCGACTTCAATGGGCTTCAATGAATGTAAATCGACGATATCTGATAAAGTTAGATGCGAACTCATTCAATTATATGAGAAATGTTGAAATTCGACTTCAAATGAGGAAGGTAGACTTTGAAAATTTTCAATCAACACAAAGTGAGAATCGACTTCAATGGGCTTCAATGAATGTAAATCGACGATATCTGACAAAGTTTGATGCAAACTCATTCAAATATATGAGAAATGTTGAAATTCGACTTCAAATGAGGAAGATAGACTTTGAAAATTTTCAATCAACACAAAGTGAGAATCGACTTCAATGGGCTTCAATGAATGTAAATCGACGATATCTGACAAAGTTATATGCAAACTCATTCAAATATATGAGAAATGTTGAAATTCGACTTCAAATGAGGAAGATAGACTTTGAAAATTTTCAATCAACACAAAGTGAGAATCGACTTCAATTGGCTTCAATGAATCTAAATCGACGATATCTGACAAAGTTAGATGCAAACTCATTCAAATATATGAGAAATGTTGAAATTCGACTTCAAATGAGGAAGATAGACTTTGAAAATTTTCAATCAACACAAAGTGAGAATCGACTTCAATGGGCTTCAATGAATGTAAATCGACGATATCTGACAAAGTTATATGCAAACTCATTCAATTATATGAGAAATGTTGAAATTCGACTTCAAATGAGGAAGATAGACTTTGAAAATTTTCAATAAACACAAAGTGAGAATCGACTTCAATGGGCTTCAATGAATGTAAATCGACGATATCTGATAAAGTTAGATGCGAACTCATTCAATTATATGAGAAATGTTGAAATTCGACTTCAAATGAGGAAGGTAGACTTTGAAAATTTTCAATCAACACAAAGTGAGAATCGACTTCAATGGGCTTCAATGAATGTAAATCGACGATATCTGACAAAGTTTGATGCAAACTCATTCAAATATATGAGAAATGTTGAAATTCGACTTCAAATGAGGAAGATAGACTTTGAAAATTTTCAATCAACACAAAGTGAGAATCGACTTCAATGGGCTTCAATGAATGTAAATCGACGATATCTGACAAAGTTAGATGCAAACTCATTCAAATATATGAGAAATGTTAGAATTCGACTCCAAATGAGGAAGATAGACTTTGAAAATTTTCAATCAACACAAAGTGAGAATCGACTTCAATGGGCTTCAATGAATCTAAATCGACGATATCTGACAAAGTTAGATGCAAACTCATTCAAATATATGAGAAATGTTGAAATTCGACTTCAAATGAGGAAGATAGACTTTGAAAATTTTCAATCAACACAAAGTGAGAATCGACTTCAATGGGCTTCAATGAATCTAAATCGACGATATCTGACAAAGTTAGATGCAAACTCATTCAAATATATGAGAAATGTTGAAATTCGACTTCAAATGAGGAAGATAGACTTTGAAAATTTTCAATCAACACAAAGTGAGAATCGACTTCAATGGGCTTCAATGAATGTAAATCGACGATATCTGACAAAGTTATATGCAAACTCATTCAATTATATGAGAAATGTTGAAATTCGACTTCAAATGAGGAAGATAGACTTTGAAAATTTTCAATAAACACAAAGTGAGAATCGACTTCAATGGGCTTCAATGAATGTAAATCGACGATATCTGACAAAGTTATATGCAAACTCATTCAAATATATGAGAAATGTTGAAATTCGACTTCAAATGAGGAAGATAGACTTTGAAAATTTTCAATCAACACAAAGTGAGAATCGACTTCAATTGGCTTCAATGAATCTAAATCGACGATATCTGACAAAGTTAGATGCAAACTCATTCAAATATATGAGAAATGTTGAAATTCGACTTCAAATGAGGAAGATAGACTTTGAAAATTTTCAATCAACACAAAGTGAGAATCGACTTCAATGGGCTTCAATGAATGTAAATCGACGATATCTGACAAAGTTATATGCAAACTCATTCAATTATATGAGAAATGTTGAAATTCGACTTCAAATGAGGAAGATAGACTTTGAAAATTTTCAATAAACACAAAGTGAGAATCGACTTCAATGGGCTTCAATGAATGTAAATCGACGATATCTGATAAAGTTAGATGCGAACTCATTCAATTATATGAGAAATGTTGAAATTCGACTTCAAATGAGGAAGGTAGACTTTGAAAATTTTCAATCAACACAAAGTGAGAATCGACTTCAATGGGCTTCAATGAATGTAAATCGACGATATCTGACAAAGTTTGATGCAAACTCATTCAAATATATGAGAAATGTTGAAATTCGACTTCAAATGAGGAAGATAGACTTTGAAAATTTTCAATCAACACAAAGTGAGAATCGACTTCAATGGGCTTCAATGAATGTAAATCGACGATATCTGACAAAGTTATATGCAAACTCATTCAAATATATGAGAAATGTTGAAATTCGACTTCAAATGAGGAAGATAGACTTTGAAAATTTTCAATCAACACAAAGTGAGAATCGACTTCAATGGGCTTCAATGAATGTAAATCGACGATATCTGACAAAGTTAGATGCAAACTCATTCAAATATATGAGAAATGTTAGAATTCGACTCCAAATGAGGAAGATAGACTTTGAAAATTTTCAATCAACACAAAGTGAGAATCGACTTCAATGGGCTTCAATGAATCTAAATCGACGATATCTGACAAAGTTAGATGCAAACTCATTCAAATATATGAGAAATGTTGAAATTCGACTTCAAATGAGGAAGATAGACTTTGAAAATTTTCAATCAACACAAAGTGAGAATCGACTTCAATGGGCTTCAATGAATGTAAATCGACGATATCTGACAAAGTTATATGCAAACTCATTCAATTATATGAGAAATGTTGAAATTCGGCTTCAAATGAGGAAGGTAGACTTTGAAAATTTTCAATAAACACAAAGTGAGAATCGACTTCAATGGGCTTCAATGAATGTAAATCGACGATATCTGATAAAGTTAGATGCGAACTCATTCAATTATATGAGAAATGTTGAAATTCGACTTCAAATGAGGAAGGTAGACTTTGAAAATTTTCAATCAACACAAAGTGAGAATCGACTTCAATGGGCTTCAATGAATGTAAATCGACGATATCTGACAAAGTTTGATGCAAACTCATTCAAATATATGAGAAATGTTGAAATTCGACTTCAAATGAGGAAGATAGACTTTGAAAATTTTCAATCAACACAAAGTGAGAATCGACTTCAATGGGCTTCAATGAATGTAAATCGACGATATCTGACAAAGTTATATGCAAACTCATTCAAATATATGAGAAATGTTGAAATTCGACTTCAAATGAGGAAGATAGACTTTGAAAATTTTCAATCAACACAAAGTGAGAATCGACTTCAATGGGCTTCAATGAATGTAAATCGACGATATCTGACAAAGTTAGATGCAAACTCATTCAAATATATGAGAAATGTTAGAATTCGACTCCAAATGAGGAAGATAGACTTTGAAAATTTTCAATCAACACAAAGTGAGAATCGACTTCAATGGGCTTCAATGAATCTAAATCGACGATATCTGACAAAGTTAGATGCAAACTCATTCAAATATATGAGAAATGTTGAAATTCGACTTCAAATGAGGAAGATAGACTTTGAAAATTTTCAATCAACACAAAGTGAGAATCGACTTCAATGGGCTTCAATGAATGTAAATCGACGATATCTGACAAAGTTATATGCAAACTCATTCAATTATATGAGAAATGTTGAAATTCGGCTTCAAATGAGGAAGGTAGACTTTGAAAATTTTCAATAAACACAAAGTGAGAATCGACTTCAATGGGCTTCAATGAATGTAAATCGACGATATCTGATAAAGTTAGATGCGAACTCATTCAAATATATGAGAAATGTTGAAATTCGACTTCAAATGAGGAAGATAGACTTTGAAAATTTTCAATCAACACAAAGTGAGAATCGACTTCAATGGGCTTCAATGAATGTAAATCGACGATATCTGACAAAGTTATATGCAAACTCATTCAAATATATGAGAAATGTTGAAATTCGACTTCAAATGAGGAAGATAGACTTTGAAAATTTTCAATCAACACAAAGTGAGAATCGACTTCAATGGGCTTCAATGAATGTAAATCGACGATATCTGACAAAGTTAGATGCAAACTCATTCAAATATATGAGAAATGTTGAAATTCGACTTCAAATGAGGAAGATAGACTTTGAAAATTTTCAATCAACACAAAGTGAGAATCGACTTCAATGGGCTTCAATGAATGTAAATCGACGATATCTGACAAAGTTATATGCAAACTCATTCAATTATATGAGAAATGTTGAAATTCGACTTCAAATGAGGAAGATAGACTTTGAAAATTTTCAATCAACACAAAGTGAGAATCGACTTCAATGGGCTTCAATGAATGTAAATCGACGATATCTGACAAAGTTATATGCAAACTCATTCAATTATATGAGAAATGTTGAAATTCGACTTCAAATGAGGAAGATAGACTTTGAAAATTTTCAATAAACACAAAGTGAGAATCGACTTCAATGGGCTTCAATGAATGTAAATCGACGATATCTGATAAAGTTAGATGCGAACTCATTCAATTATATGAGAAATGTTGAAATTCGACTTCAAATGAGGAAGGTAGACTTTGAAAATTTGCAATCAACACAAAGTGAGAATCGACTTCAATGGGCTTCAATGAATGTAAATCGACGATATCTGACAAAGTTAGATGCAAACTCATTCAAATATATGAGAAATGTTGAAATTCGACTTCAAATGAGGAAGATAGACTTTGAAAATTTTCAATCCACACAAAGTGAGAATCGACTTCAATGGGCTTCAATGAATGTAAATCGACGATATCTGACAAAGTTATATGCAAACTCATTCAATTATATGAGAAATGTTGAAATTCGACTTCAAATGAGGAAGATAGACTTTGAAAATTTTCAATCCACACAAAGTGAGAATCGACTTCAATGGGCTTCAATGAATGTAAATCGACGATATCTGACAAAGTTAGATGCAAACTCATTCAAATATATGAGAAATGTTGAAATTCGACTTCAAATGAGGAAGATAGACTTTGAAAATTTTCAATCAACACAAAGTGAGAATCGACTTCAATGGGCTTCAATGAATGTAAATCGACGATATCTGACAAAGTTAGATGCAAACTCATTCAAATATATGAGAAATGTTGAAATTCGACTTCAAATGAGGAAGATAGACTTTGAAAATTTTCAATCCACACAAAGTGAGAATCGACTTCAATGGGCTTCAATGAATGTAAATCGACGATATCTGACAAAGTTATATGCAAACTCATTCAATTATATGAGAAATGTTGAAATTCGACTTCAAATGAGGAAGATAGACTTTGAAAATTTTCAATTATTACAAAGTAACAGTAGACCTCAATGGGCATCAATGGATGTTATTCGATGATATCTGACAAAGTTAGATGCAAACTCATTAAAATATATGAGAAATGTTGAAATTCGACTTCAAATGAGGAAGATAGACTTTGAAAATTTTCAATCAACACAAAGTGAGAATCGACTTCAATGGGCTTCAATGAATGTAAATCGACGATATCTGACAAAGTTAGATGCAAACTCATTCAAATATATGAGAAATGTTGAAATTCGACTTCAAATGAGGAAGATAGACTTTGAAAATTTTCAATCAACACAAAGTGAGAATCGACTTCAATGGGCTTCAATGAATGTAAATCGACGATATCTGACAAAGTTAGATGCAAACTCATTCAAATATATGAGAAATGTTGAAATTCGACTTCAAATGAGGAAGATAGACTTTGAAAATTTTCAATCCACACAAAGTGAGAATCGACTTCAATGGGCTTCAATGAATGTAAATCGACGATATCTGACAAAGTTAGATGCAAACTCATTCAAATATATGAGAAATGTTGAAATTCGACTTCAAATGAGGAAGATAGACTTTGAAAATTTTCAATCAACACAAAGTGAGAATCGACTTCAATGGGCTTCAATGAATGTAAATCGACGATATCTGACAAAGTTAGATGCAAACTCATTCAAATATATGAGAAATATTGAAATTCGACTTCAAATGAGGAAGATAGACTTTGAAAATTTTCAATCCACACAAAGTGAGAATCGACTTCAATGGGCTTCAATGAATGTAAATCGACGATATCTGACAAAGTTAGATGCGAACTCATTCAAATATATGAGAAATGTTAGAATTCGACTCCAAATGAGGAAGATAGACTTTGAAAATTTTCAATCAACACAAAGTGAGAATCGACTTCAATGGGCTTCAATGAATCTAAATCGACGATATCTGACAAAGTTAGATGCAAACTCATTCAAATATATGAGAAATGTTGAAATTCGACTTCAAATGAGGAAGATAGACTTTGAAAATTTTCAATCAACACAAAGTGAGAATCGACTTCAATGGGCTTCAATGAATGTAAATCGACGATATCTGACAAAGTTATATGCAAACTCATTCAATTATATGAGAAATGTTGAAATTCGACTTCAAATGAGGAAGATAGACTTTGAAAATTTTCAATAAACACAAAGTGAGAATCGACTTTAATGGGCTTCAATGAATGTAAATCGACGATATCTGATAAAGTTAGATGCGAACTCATTCAATTATATGAGAAATGTTGAAATTCGACTTCAAATGAGGAAGGTAGACTTTGAAAATTTTCAATCAACACAAAGTGAGAATCGACTTCAATGGGCTTCAATGAATGTAAATCGACGATATCTGACAAAATTAGATGCAAACTCATTCAAATATATGAGAAATGTTGAAATTCGACTTCAAATGAGGAAGATAGACTTTGAAAATTTTCAATCAACACAAAGTGAGAATCGACTTCAATGGGCTTCAATGAATCTAAATCGACGATATCTGACAAAGTTAGATGCAAACTCATTCAAATATATGAGAAATGTTGAAATTCGACTTCAAATGAGGAAGATAGACTTTGAAAATTTTCAATCAACACAAAGTGAGAATCGACTTCAATGGGCTTCAATGAATGTAAATCGACGATATCTGACAAAGTTATATGCAAACTCATTCAATTATATGAGAAATGTTGAAATTCGACTTCAAATGAGGAAGATAGACTTTGAAAATTTTCAATAAACACAAAGTGAGAATCGACTTCAATGGGCTTCAATGAATGTAAATCGACGATATCTGATAAAGTTAGATGCGAACTCATTCAATTATATGAGAAATGTTGAAATTCGACTTCAAATGAGGAAGGTAGACTTTGAAAATTTTCAATCAACACAAAGTGAGAATCGACTTCAATGGGCTTCAATGAATGTAAATCGACGATATCTGACAAAGTTTGATGCAAACTCATTCAAATATATGAGAAATGTTGAAATTCGACTTCAAATGAGGAAGATAGACTTTGAAAATTTTCAATCAACACAAAGTGAGAATCGACTTCAATGGGCTTCAATGAATGTAAATCGACGATATCTGACAAAGTTATATGCAAACTCATTCAAATATATGAGAAATGTTGAAATTCGACTTCAAATGAGGAAGATAGACTTTGAAAATTTTCAATCAACACAAAGTGAGAATCGACTTCAATGGGCTTCAATGAATCTAAATCGACGATATCTGACAAAGTTAGATGCAAACTCATTCAAATATATGAGAAATGTTGAAATTCGACTTCAAATGAGGAAGATAGACTTTGAAAATTTTCAATCAACACAAAGTGAGAATCGACTTCAATGGGCTTCAATGAATGTAAATCGACGATATCTGACAAAGTTATATGCAAACTCATTCAATTATATGAGAAATGTTGAAATTCGACTTCAAATGAGGAAGATAGACTTTGAAAATTTTCAATAAACACAAAGTGAGAATCGACTTCAATGGGCTTCAATGAATGTAAATCGACGATATCTGATAAAGTTAGATGCGAACTCATTCAATTATATGAGAAATGTTGAAATTCGACTTCAAATGAGGAAGGTAGACTTTGAAAATTTTCAATCAACACAAAGTGAGAATCGACTTCAATGGGCTTCAATGAATGTAAATCGACGATATCTGACAAAGTTTGATGCAAACTCATTCAAATATATGAGAAATGTTGAAATTCGACTTCAAATGAGGAAGATAGACTTTGAAAATTTTCAATCAACACAAAGTGAGAATCGACTTCAATGGGCTTCAATGAATGTAAATCGACGATATCTGACAAAGTTATATGCAAACTCATTCAAATATATGAGAAATGTTGAAATTCGACTTCAAATGAGGAAGATAGACTTTGAAAATTTTCAATCAACACAAAGTGAGAATCGACTTCAATGGGCTTCAATGAATGTAAATCGACGATATCTGACAAAGTTAGATGCAAACTCATTCAAATATATGAGAAATGTTAGAATTCGACTCCAAATGAGGAAGATAGACTTTGAAAATTTTCAATCAACACAAAGTGAGAATCGACTTCAATGGGCTTCAATGAATCTAAATCGACGATATCTGACAAAGTTAGATGCAAACTCATTCAAATATATGAGAAATGTTGAAATTCGACTTCAAATGAGGAAGATAGACTTTGAAAATTTTCAATCAACACAAAGTGAGAATCGACTTCAATGGGCTTCAATGAATGTAAATCGACGATATCTGACAAAGTTATATGCAAACTCATTCAATTATATGAGAAATGTTGAAATTCGGCTTCAAATGAGGAAGGTAGACTTTGAAAATTTTCAATAAACACAAAGTGAGAATCGACTTCAATGGGCTTCAATGAATGTAAATCGACGATATCTGATAAAGTTAGATGCGAACTCATTCAATTATATGAGAAATGTTGAAATTCGACTTCAAATGAGGAAGGTAGACTTTGAAAATTTTCAATAAACACAAAGTGAGAATCGACTTCAATGGGCTTCAATGAATGTAAATCGACGATATCTGATAAAGTTAGATGCGAACTCATTCAATTATATGAGAAATGTTGAAATTCGACTTCAAATGAGGAAGGTAGACTTTGAAAATTTTCAATCAACACAAAGTGAGAATCGACTTCAATGGGCTTCAATGAATGTAAATCGACGATATCTGACAAAGTTATATGCGAACTCATTCAATTATATGAGAAATGTTGAAATTCGACTTCAAATGAGGAAGGTAGACTTTGAAAATTTTCAATCAACACAAAGTGAGAATCGACTTCAATGGGCTTCAATGAATGTAAATCGACGATATCTGACAAAGTTATATGCAAACTCATTCAATTATATGAGAAATGTTGAAATTCGGCTTCAAATGAGGAAGGTAGACTTTGAAAATTTTCAATAAACACAAAGTGAGAATCGACTTCAATGGGCTTCAATGAATGTAAATCGACGATATCTGATAAAGTTAGATGCGAACTCATTCAATTATATGAGAAATGTTGAAATTCGACTTCAAATGAGGAAGGTAGACTTTGAAAATTTTCAATCAACACAAAGTGAGAATCGACTTCAATGGGCTTCAATGAATGTAAATCGACGATATCTGATAAAGTTAGATGCGAACTCATTCAATTATATGAGAAATGTTGAAATTCGACTTCAAATGAGGAAGGTAGACTTTGAAAATTTTCAATCAACACAAAGTGAGAATCGACTTCAATGGGCTTCAATGAATGTAAATCGACGATATCTGATAAAGTTAGATGCGAACTCATTCAATTATATGAGAAATGTTGAAATTCGACTTCAAATGAGGAAGGTAGACTTTGAAAATTTTCAATCAACACAAAGTGAGAATCGACTTCAATGGGCTTCAATGAATGTAAATCGACGATATCTGACAAAGTTTGATGCAAACTCATTCAAATATATGAGAAATGTTGAAATTCGACTTCAAATGAGGAAGATAGACTTTGAAAATTTTCAATCAACACAAAGTGAGAATCGACTTCAATGGGCTTCAATGAATGTAAATCGACGATATCTGACAAAGTTATATGCAAACTCATTCAAATATATGAGAAATGTTGAAATTCGACTTCAAATGAGGAAGATAGACTTTGAAAATTTTCAATCAACACAAAGTGAGAATCGACTTCAATGGGCTTCAATGAATGTAAATCGACGATATCTGACAAAGTTATATGCAAACTCATTCAATTATATGAGAAATGTTGAAATTCGACTTCAAATGAGGAAGATAGACTTTGAAAATTTTCAATAAACACAAAGTGAGAATCGACTTCAATGGGCTTCAATGAATGTAAATCGACGATATCTGATAAAGTTAGATGCGAACTCATTCAATTATATGAGAAATGTTGAAATTCGACTTCAAATGAGGAAGGTAGACTTTGAAAATTTTCAATCAACACAAAGTGAGAATCGACTGCAATGGGCTTCAATGAATGTAAATCGACGATATCTGACAAAGTTTGATGCAAACTCATTCAAATATATGAGAAATGTTGAAATTCGACTTCAAATGAGGAAGATAGACTTTGAAAATTTTCAATCAACACAAAGTGAGAATCGACTTCAATGGGCTTCAATGAATGTAAATCGACGATATCTGACAAAGTTATATGCAAACTCATTCAAATATATGAGAAATGTTGAAATTCGACTTCAAATGAGGAAGATAGACTTTGAAAATTTTCAATCAACACAAAGTGAGAATCGACTTCAATGGGCTTCAATGAATGTAAATCGACGATATCTGACAAAGTTAGATGCAAACTCATTCAAATATATGAGAAATGTTAGAATTCGACTCCAAATGAGGAAGATAGACTTTGAAAATTTTCAATCAACACAAAGTGAGAATCGACTTCAATGGGCTTCAATGAATCTAAATCGTCGATATCTGACAAAGTTAGATGCAAACTCATTCAAATATATGAGAAATGTTGAAATTCGACTTCAAATGAGGAAGATAGACTTTGAAAATTTTCAATCAACACAAAGTGAGAATCGACTTCAATGGGCTTCAATGAATGTAAATCGACGATATCTGACAAAGTTATATGCAAACTCATTCAATTATATGAGAAATGTTGAAATTCGGCTTCAAATGAGGAAGGTAGACTTTGAAAATTTTCAATAAACACAAAGTGAGAATCGACTTCAATGGGCTTCAATGAATGTAAATCGACGATATCTGATAAAGTTAGATGCGAACTCATTCAATTATATGAGAAATGTTGAAATTCGACTCCAAATTAGGAAGATAGACTTTGAAAATTTTCAATTAACACAAAGTGACATTCAAATATATGAGAAATGTTGAAATTCGACTTCAAATGAGGAAGATAGACTTTGAAAATTTTCAATCAACACAAAGTGAGAATCGACTTCAATGGGCTTCAATGGATGTAAATCGACGATATCTGACAAAGTTAGATGCAAACTCATTCAAATATATGAGAAATGTTGAAATTCGACTTCAAATGAGGAAGATAGACTTTGAAAATTTTCAATCAACACAAAGTGAGAATCGACTTCAATGGGCTTCAATGAATGTAAATCGACGATATCTGACAAAGTTAGATGCAAACTCATTCAAATATATGAGAAATGTTGAAATTCGACTTCAAATGAGGAAGATAGACTTTGAAAATTTTCAATCAACACAAAGTGAGAATCGACTTCAATGGGCTTCAATGAATGTAAATCGACGATATCTGATAAAGTTAGATGCGAACTCATTCAATTATATGAGAAATGTTGAAATTCGACTCCAAATTAGGAAGATAGACTTTGAAAATTTTCAATTAACACAAAGTGACATTCAAATATATGAGAAATGTTGAAATTCGACTTCAAATGAGGAAGATAGACTTTGAAAATTTTCAATCAACACAAAGTGAGAATCGACTTCAATGGGCTTCAATGAATCTAAATCGACGATATCTGACAAAGTTAGATGCAAACTCATTCAAATATATGAGAAATGTTGAAATTCGACTTCAAATGAGGAAGATAGACTTTGAAAATTTTCAATCAACACAAAGTGAGAATCGACTTCAATGGGCTTCAATGAATGTAAATCGACGATATCTGACAAAGTTATATGCAAACTCATTCAATTATATGAGAAATGTTGAAATTCGACTTCAAATGAGGAAGATAGACTTTGAAAATTTTCAATAAACACAAAGTGAGAATCGACTTCAATGGGCTTCAATGAATGTAAATCGACGATATCTGATAAAGTTAGATGCGAACTCATTCAATTATATGAGAAATGTTGAAATTCGACTTCAAATGAGGAAGGTAGACTATGAAAATTTTCAATAAACACAAAGTGACAATCGACCTCAATGGGCTTCAATGAATGTAAATCGACGATATCTGACAAAGTTAGATGCAAATTCATTCAAATATATGAGAAATGTTGAAATTCGAATTCAAATGAGGAAGATAGACTTTGAAAATTTTCAATCAACACAAAGTGAGAATCGACTTCAATGGGCTTCAATGAATCTAAATCGACGATATCTGACAAAGTTAGATGCAAACTCATTCAAATATATGAGAAATGTTGAAATTCGACTTCAAATGAGGAAGATAGACTTTGAAAATTTTCAATCAACACAAAGTGAGAACCGACTTCAATGGGCTTCAATGAATGTAAATCGACGATATCTGACAAAGTTAGATGCAAACTCATTCAAATATATGAGAAATGTTGAAATTCGACTTCAAATGAGGAAGATAGACTTTGAAAATTTTCAATCAACACAAAGTGAGAATCGACTTCAATGGGCTTCAATGAATCTAAATCGACGATATCTGACAAAGTTATATGCAAACTCATTCAATTATATGAGAAATGTTGAAATTCGACTTCAAATGAGGAAGATAGACTTTGAAAATTTTCAATAAACACAAAGTGAGAATCGACTTCAATGGGCTTCAATGAATGTAAATCGACGATATCTGATAAAGTTAGATGCGAACTCATTCAATTATATGAGAAATGTTGAAATTCGATTTCAAATGAGGAAGGTAGACTTTGAAAATTTTCAATCAACACAAAGTGAGAATCGACTTCAATGGGCTTCAATGAATTTAAATCGACGATATCTGACAAAGTTAGATGCAAACTCTTTCAAATATATGAGAAATGTTGAAATTCGACTTCAAATGAGGAAGATAGACTTTGAAAATTTTCAATCAACACAAAGTGAGAATCGACTTCAATGGGCTTCAATGAATGTAAATCGACGATATCTGACAAAGTTAGATGCAAACTCATTCAAATATATGAGAAATGTTAGAATTCGACTCCAAATTAGGAAGATAGACTTTGAAAATTTTCAATTAACACAAAGTGACATTCAAATATATGAGAAATGTTGAAATTCGACTTCAAATGAGGAAGATAGACTTTGAAAATTTTCAATAAACACAAAGTGAGAATCGACTTCAATGGGCTTCAATGAATGTAAATCGACGATATCTGATAAAGTTAGATGCGAACTCATTCAATTATATGAGAAATGTTGAAATTCGACTTCAAATGAGGAAGGTAGACTTTGAAAATTTTCAATCAACACAAAGTGAGAATCGACTTCAATGGGCTTCAATGAATTTAAATCGACGATATCTGACAAAGTTAGATGCAAACTCTTTCAAATATATGAGAAATGTTGAAATTCGACTTCAAATGAGGAAGATAGACTTTGAAAATTTTCAATAAACACAAAGTGAGAATCGACTTCAATGGGCTTCAATGAATGTAAATCGACGATATCTGATAAAGTTAGATGCGAACTCATTCAATTATATGAGAAATGTTGAAATTCGACTTCAAATGAGGAAGGTAGACTTTGAAAATTTTCAATCAACACAAAGTGAGAATCGACTTCAATGGGCTTCAATGAATTTAAATCGACGATATCTGACAAAGTTAGATGCAAACTCTTTCAAATATATGAGAAATGTTGAAATTCGACTTCAAATGAGGAAGGTAGACTATGAAAATTTTCAATAAACACAAAGTGACAATCGACCTCAATGGGCTTCAATGAATGTAAATCGACGATATCTGACAAAGTTTGATGCAAACTCATTCAAATATATGAGAAATGTTGAAATTCGACTTCAAATGAGGAAGATAGACTTTGAATATTTTCAATCAACACAAAGTGAGAATCGACTTCAATGGGCTTCAATAGATGTAAATCGACGATATCTGACAAAGTTAGATGCAAACTCATTCAAATATATGATAAATGTTGAAATTCGACTTCAAATGAGGAAGATAGACTTTGAAAATTTTCAATCAACACAAAGTGAGAATCGACTTCAATGGGCTTTAATGAATGTAAATCGACGATATCTGATAAAGTTAGATGCGAACTCACTCAAATATATAAGAAATGTTGGAATTCGACTTCAAATCAGGAAGATAGACTTTGAAAATTTTCAATTATTACAAAGTGACAGTTGACCTCAATGGGCTTCAATCGATGTTTTTCGATGATATATGACAAAGTTATTCGCAAACTCACTCAAATATATGAGAAATGTTGAAATTCGACTCCAAATTAGGAAGATAGACTTTGAAAATTTTCAATTAACACAAAGTGACATTCAAATATATGAGAAATGTTGAAATTCGACTTCAAATGAGGAAGATAGACTTTGAAAATTTTCAATCAACACAAAGTGAGAATCGACTTCAATGGGCTTCAATGAATCTAAATCGACGATATCTGACAAAGTTAGATGCAAACTCATTCAAATATATGAGAAATGTTGAAATTCGACTTCAAATGAGGAAGATAGACTTTGAAAATTTTCAATCAACACAAAGTGAGAATCGACTTCAATGGGCTTCAATGAATGTAAATCGACGATATCTGACAAAGTTATAAGCAAACTCATTCAATTATATGAGAAATGTTGAAATTCGACTTCAAATGAGGAAGATAGACTTTGAAAATTTTCAATCAACACAAAGTGAGAATCGACTTCAATGGGCTTCAATGAATGTAAATCGACGATATCTGATAAAGTTAGATGCGAACTCATTCAATTATATGAGAAATGTTGAAATTCGACTCCAAATTAGGAAGATAGACTTTGAAAATTTTCAATTAACACAAAGTGACATTCAAATATATGAGAAATTTTGAAATTCGACTTCAAATGAGGAAGATAGACTTTGAAAATTTTCAATCAACACAAAGTGAGAATCGACTTCAATGGGCTTCAATGGATGTAAATCGACGATATCTGACAAAGTTAGATGCAAACTCATTCAAATATATGAGAAATGTTGAAATTCGACTTCAAATGAGGAAGATAGACTTTGAAAATTTTCAATCAACACAAAGTGAGAATCGACTTCAATGGGCTTCAATGAATGTAAATCGACGATATCTGACAAAGTTAGATGCAAACTCATTCAAATATATGAGAAATGTTGAAATTCGACTTCAAATGAGGAAGATAGACTTTGAAAATTTTCAATCAACACAAAGTGAGAATCGACTTCAATGGGCTTCAATGAATGTAAATCGACGATATCTGATAAAGTTAGATGCGAACTCATTCAATTATATGAGAAATGTTGAAATTCGACTCCAAATTAGGAAGATAGACTTTGAAAATTTTCAATTAACACAAAGTGACATTCAAATATATGAGAAATGTTGAAATTCGACTTCAAATGAGGAAGATAGACTTTGAAAATTTTCAATCAACACAAAGTGAGAATCGACTTCAATGGGCTTCAATGAATCTAAATCGACGATATCTGACAAAGTTAGATGCAAACTCATTCAAATATATGAGAAATGTTGAAATTCGACTTCAAATGAGGAAGATAGACTTTGAAAATTTTCAATCAACACAAAGTGAGAATCGACTTCAATGGGCTTCAATGAATGTAAATCGACGATATCTGACAAAGTTATATGCAAACTCATTCAATTATATGAGAAATGTTGAAATTCGACTTCAAATGAGGAAGATAGACTTTGAAAATTTTCAATAAACACAAAGTGAGAATCGACTTCAATGGGCTTCAATGAATGTAAATCGACGATATCTGATAAAGTTAGATGCGAACTCATCCAATTATATGAGAAATGTTGAAATTCGACTTCAAATGAGGAAGGTAGACTATGAAAATTTTCAATAAACACAAAGTGACAATCGACCTCAATGGGCTTCAATGAAAATGTAAATCGACGATATCTGACAAAGTTTGATGCAAACTCATTCAAATATATGAGAAATGTTGAAATTCGACTTCAAATGAGGAAGATAGACTTTGAAAATTTTCAATCAACACAAAGTGAGAATCGACTTCAATGGGCTTCAATGAATGTAAATTGACGATATCTGACAAAGTTATATGCAAACTCATTCAAATATATGAGAAATGTTGAAATTCGACTTCAAATGAGGAAGATAGACTTTGAAAATTTTCAATCAACACAAAGTGAGAATCGACTTCAATGGGCTTCAATGAATCTAAATCGACGATATCTGACAAAGTTAGATGCAAACTCATTCAAATATATGAGAAATGTTGAAATTCGACTTCAAATGAGGAAGATAGACTTTGAAAATTTTCAATCAACACAAAGTGAGAATCGACTTCAATGGGCTTCAATGAATGTAAATCGACGATATCTGACAAAGTTATATGCAAACTCATTCAATTATATGAGAAATGTTGAAATTCGACTTCAAATGAGGAAGATAGACTTTGAAAATTTTCAATAAACACAAAGTGAGAATCGACTTCAATGGGCTTCAATGAATGTAAATCGACGATATCTGATAAAGTTAGATGCGAACTCATTCAATTATATGAGAAATGTTGAAATTCGACTTCAAATGAGGAAGGTAGACTTTGAAAATTTTCAATCAACACAAAGTGAGAATCGACTTCAATGGGCTTCAATGAATTTAAATCGACGATATCTGACAAAGTTAGATGCAAACTCTTTCAAATATATGAGAAATGTTGAAATTCGACTTCAAATGAGGAAGATAGACTTTGAAAATTTTCAATCAACACAAAGTGAGAATCGACTTCAATGGGCTTCAATGAATGTAAATCGACGATATCTGACAAAGTTAGATGCAAACTCATTCAAATATATGAGAAATGTTAGAATTCGACTCCAAATTAGGAAGATAGACTTTGAAAATTTTCAATTAACACAAAGTGACATTCAAATATATGAGAAATGTTGAAATTCGACTTCAAATGAGGAAGATAGACTTTGAAAATTTTCAATAAACACAAAGTGAGAATCGACTTCAATGGGCTTCAATGAATGTAAATCGACGATATCTGATAAAGTTAGATGCGAACTCATTCAATTATATGAGAAATGTTGAAATTCGACTTCAAATGAGGAAGGTAGACTTTGAAAATTTTCAATCAACACAAAGTGAGAATCGACTTCAATGGGCTTCAATGAATTTAAATCGACGATATCTGACAAAGTTAGATGCAAACTCTTTCAAATATATGAGAAATGTTGAAATTCGACTTCAAATGAGGAAGATAGACTTTGAAAATTTTCAATCAACACAAAGTGAGAATCGACTTCAATGGGCTTCAATGAATGTAAATCGACGATATCTGACAAAGTTAGATGCAAACTCATTCAAATATATGAGAAATGTTAGAATTCGACTCCAAATTAGGAAGATAGACTTTGAAAATTTTCAATTAACACAAAGTGACATTCAAATATATGAGAAATGTTGAAATTCGACTTCAAATGAGGAAGATAGACTTTGAAAATTTTCAATCAACACAAAGTGAGAATCGACTTCAATGGGCTTCAATGAATCTAAATCGACGATATCTGACAAAGTTAGATGCAAACTCATTCAAATATATGAGAAATGTTGAAATTCGACTTCAAATGAGGAAGATAGACTTTGAAAATTTTCAATCAACACAAAGTGAGAATCGACTTCAATGGGCTTCAATGAATGTAAATCGACGATATCTGACAAAGTTATATGCAAACTCATTCAATTATATGAGAAATGTTGAAATTCGACTTCAAATGAGGAAGATAGACTTTGAAAATTTTCAATAAACACAAAGTGAGAATCGACTTCAATGGGCTTCAATGAATGTAAATCGACGATATCTGATAAAGTTAGATGCGAACTCATTCAATTATATGAGAAATGTTGAAATTCGACTTCAAATGAGGAAGGTAGACTATGAAAATTTTCAATAAACACAAAGTGACAATCGACCTCAATGGGCTTCAATGAATGTAAATCGACGATATCTGACAAAGTTAGATGCAAACTCATTCAAATATATGAGAAATGTTGAAATTCGACTTCAAATGAGGAAGATAGACTTTGAAAATTTTCAATCAACACAAAGTGAGAATCGACTTCAATGGGCTTCAATGAATGTAAATCGACGATATCTGATAAAGTTAGATGCGAACTCATTCAATTATATGAGAAATGTTGAAATTCGACTCCAAATTAGGAAGATAGACTTTGAAAATTTTCAATTAACACAAAGTGACATTCAAATATATGAGAAATGTTGAAATTCGACTTCAAATGAGGAAGATAGACTTTGAAAATTTTCAATCAACACAAAGTGAGAATCGACTTCAATGGGCTTCAATGAATCTAAATCGACGATATCTGACAAAGTTAGATGCAAACTCATTCAAATATATGAGAAATGTTGAAATTCGACTTCAAATGAGGAAGATAGACTTTGAAAATTTTCAATCAACACAAAGTGAGAATCGACTTCAATGGGCTTCAATGAATGTAAATCGACGATATCTGACAAAGTTATATGCAAACTCATTCAATTATATGAGAAATGTTGAAATTCGACTTCAAATGAGGAAGATAGACTTTGAAAATTTTCAATAAACACAAAGTGAGAATCGACTTCAATGGGCTTCAATGAATGTAAATCGACGATATCTGATAAAGTTAGATGCGAACTCATCCAATTATATGAGAAATGTTGAAATTCGACTTCAAATGAGGAAGGTAGACTATGAAAATTTTCAATAAACACAAAGTGACAATCGACCTCAATGGGCTTCAATGAAAATGTAAATCGACGATATCTGACAAAGTTTGATGCAAACTCATTCAAATATATGAGAAATGTTGAAATTCGACTTCAAATGAGGAAGATAGACTTTGAAAATTTTCAATCAACACAAAGTGAGAATCGACTTCAATGGGCTTCAATGAATGTAAATTGACGATATCTGACAAAGTTATATGCAAACTCATTCAAATATATGAGAAATGTTGAAATTCGACTTCAAATGAGGAAGATAGACTTTGAAAATTTTCAATCAACACAAAGTGAGAATCGACTTCAATGGGCTTCAATGAATCTAAATCGACGATATCTGACAAAGTTAGATGCAAACTCATTCAAATATATGAGAAATGTTGAAATTCGACTTCAAATGAGGAAGATAGACTTTGAAAATTTTCAATCAACACAAAGTGAGAATCGACTTCAATGGGCTTCAATGAATGTAAATCGACGATATCTGACAAAGTTATATGCAAACTCATTCAATTATATGAGAAATGTTGAAATTCGACTTCAAATGAGGAAGATAGACTTTGAAAATTTTCAATAAACACAAAGTGAGAATCGACTTCAATGGGCTTCAATGAATGTAAATCGACGATATCTGATAAAGTTAGATGCGAACTCATTCAATTATATGAGAAATGTTGAAATTCGACTTCAAATGAGGAAGGTAGACTTTGAAAATTTTCAATCAACACAAAGTGAGAATCGACTTCAATGGGCTTCAATGAATTTAAATCGACGATATCTGACAAAGTTAGATGCAAACTCTTTCAAATATATGAGAAATGTTGAAATTCGACTTCAAATGAGGAAGATAGACTTTGAAAATTTTCAATCAACACAAAGTGAGAATCGACTTCAATGGGCTTCAATGAATGTAAATCGACGATATCTGACAAAGTTAGATGCAAACTCATTCAAATATATGAGAAATGTTAGAATTCGACTCCAAATTAGGAAGATAGACTTTGAAAATTTTCAATTAACACAAAGTGACATTCAAATATATGAGAAATGTTGAAATTCGACTTCAAATGAGGAAGATAGACTTTGAAAATTTTCAATCAACACAAAGTGAGAATCGACTTCAATGGGCTTCAATGAATCTAAATCGACGATATCTGACAAAGTTAGATGCAAACTCATTCAAATATATGAGAAATGTTGAAATTCGACTTCAAATGAGGAAGATAGACTTTGAAAATTTTCAATCAACACAAAGTGAGAATCGACTTCAATGGGCTTCAATGAATGTAAATCGACGATATCTGACAAAGTTATATGCAAACTCATTCAATTATATGAGAAATGTTGAAATTCGACTTCAAATGAGGAAGATAGACTTTGAAAATTTTCAATAAACACAAAGTGAGAATCGACTTCAATGGGCTTCAATGAATGTAAATCGACGATATCTGATAAAGTTAGATGCGAACTCATTCAATTATATGAGAAATGTTGAAATTCGACTTCAAATGAGGAAGGTAGACTATGAAAATTTTCAATAAACACAAAGTGACAATCGACCTCAATGGGCTTCAATGAATGTAAATCGACGATATCTGACAAAGTTTGATGCAAACTCATTCAAATATATGAGAAATGTTGAAATTCGACTTCAAATGAGGAAGATAGACTTTGAAAATTTTCAATCAACACAAAGTGAGAATCGACTTCAATGGGCTTCAATGAATCTAAATCGACGATATCTGACAAAGTTAGATGCAAACTCATTCAAATATATGAGAAATGTTGAAATTCGACTTCAAATGAGGAAGATAGACTTTGAAAATTTTCAATCAACACAAAGTGAGAATCGACTTCAATGGGCTTCAATGAATGTAAATCGACGATATCTGACAAAGTTATATGCAAACTCATTCAATTATATGAGAAATGTTGAAATTCGACTTCAAATGAGGAAGATAGACTTTGAAAATTTTCAATCAACACAAAGTGAGAATCGACTTCAATGGGCTTCAATGAATGTAAATCGACGATATCTGACAAAGTTAGATGCAAACTCATTCAAATATATGAGAAATGTTAGAATTCGACTCCAAATTAGGAAGATAGACTTTGAAAATTTTCAATTAACACAAAGTGACATTCAAATATATGAGAAATGTTGAAATTCGACTTCAAATGAGGAAGATAGACTTTGAAAATTTTCAATCAACACAAAGTGAGAATCGACTTCAATGGGCTTCAATGAATCTAAATCGACGATATCTGACAAAGTTAGATGCAAACTCATTCAAATATATGAGAAATGTTGAAATTCGACTTCAAATGAGGAAGATAGACTTTGAAAATTTTCAATCAACACAAAGTGAGAATCGACTTCAATGGGCTTCAATGAATGTAAATCGACGATATCTGACAAAGTTATATGCAAACTCATTCAATTATATGAGAAATGTTGAAATTCGACTTCAAATGAGGAAGATAGACTTTGAAAATTTTCAATAAACACAAAGTGAGAATCGACTTCAATGGGCTTCAATGAATGTAAATCGACGATATCTGATAAAGTTAGATGCGAACTCATTCAATTATATGAGAAATGTTGAAATTCGACTTCAAATGAGGAAGGTAGACTATGAAAATTTTCAATAAACACAAAGTGACAATCGACCTCAATGGGCTTCAATGAATGTAAATCGACGATATCTGACAAAGTTAGATGCAAACTCATTCAAATATATGAGAAATGTTGAAATTCGACTTCAAATGAGGAAGATAGACTTTGAAAATTTTCAATCAACACAAAGTGAGAATCGACTTCAATGGGCTTCAATGAATGTAAATCGACGATATCTGATAAAGTTAGATGCGAACTCATTCAATTATATGAGAAATGTTGAAATTCGACTCCAAATTAGGAAGATAGACTTTGAAAATTTTCAATTAACACAAAGTGACATTCAAATATATGAGAAATGTTGAAATTCGACTTCAAATGAGGAAGATAGACTTTGAAAATTTTCAATCAACACAAAGTGAGAATCGACTTCAATGGGCTTCAATGAATCTAAATCGACGATATCTGACAAAGTTAGATGCAAACTCATTCAAATATATGAGAAATGTTGAAATTCGACTTCAAATGAGGAAGATAGACTTTGAAAATTTTCAATCAACACAAAGTGAGAATCGACTTCAATGGGCTTCAATGAATGTAAATCGACGATATCTGACAAAGTTATATGCAAACTCATTCAATTATATGAGAAATGTTGAAATTCGACTTCAAATGAGGAAGATAGACTTTGAAAATTTTCAATAAACACAAAGTGAGAATCGACTTCAATGGGCTTCAATGAATGTAAATCGACGATATCTGATAAAGTTAGATGCGAACTCATTCAATTATATGAGAAATGTTGAAATTCGACTTCAAATGAGGAAGGTAGACTTTGAAAATTTTCAATCAACACAAAGTGAGAATCGACTTCAATGGGCTTCAATGAATTTAAATCGACGATATCTGACAAAGTTAGATGCAAACTCTTTCAAATATATGAGAAATGTTGAAATTCGACTTCAAATGAGGAAGATAGACTTTGAAAATTTTCAATCAACACAAAGTGAGAATCGACTTCAATGGGCTTCAATGAATGTAAATCGACGATATCTGACAAAGTTAGATGCAAACTCATTCAAATATATGAGAAATGTTAGAATTCGACTCCAAATTAGGAAGATAGACTTTGAAAATTTTCAATTAACACAAAGTGACATTCAAATATATGAGAAATGTTGAAATTCGACTTCAAATGAGGAAGATAGACTTTGAAAATTTTCAATCAACACAAAGTGAGAATCGACTTCAATGGGCTTCAATGAATCTAAATCGACGATATCTGACAAAGTTAGATGCAAACTCATTCAAATATATGAGAAATGTTGAAATTCGACTTCAAATGAGGAAGATAGACTTTGAAAATTTTCAATCAACACAAAGTGAGAATCGACTTCAATGGGCTTCAATGAATGTAAATCGACGATATCTGACAAAGTTATATGCAAACTCATTCAATTATATGAGAAATGTTGAAATTCGACTTCAAATGAGGAAGATAGACTTTGAAAATTTTCAATAAACACAAAGTGAGAATCGACTTCAATGGGCTTCAATGAATGTAAATCGACGATATCTGATAAAGTTAGATGCGAACTCATTCAATTATATGAGAAATGTTGAAATTCGACTTCAAATGAGGAAGGTAGACTATGAAAATTTTCAATAAACACAAAGTGACAATCGACCTCAATGGGCTTCAATGAATGTAAATCGACGATATCTGACAAAGTTTGATGCAAACTCATTCAAATATATGAGAAATGTTGAAATTCGACTTCAAATGAGGAAGATAGACTTTGAAAATTTTCAATCAACACAAAGTGAGAATCGACTTCAATGGGCTTCAATGAATCTAAATCGACGATATCTGACAAAGTTAGATGCAAACTCATTCAAATATATGAGAAATGTTGAAATTCGACTTCAAATGAGGAAGATAGACTTTGAAAATTTTCAATCAACACAAAGTGAGAATCGACTTCAATGGGCTTCAATGAATGTAAATCGACGATATCTGACAAAGTTATATGCAAACTCATTCAATTATATGAGAAATGTTGAAATTCGACTTCAAATGAGGAAGATAGACTTTGAAAATTTTCAATAAACACAAAGTGAGAATCGACTTCAATGGGCTTCAATGAATGTAAATCGACGATATCTGATAAAGTTAGATGCGAACTCATTCAATTATATGAGAAATGTTGAAATTCGACTTCAAATGAGGAAGGTAGACTTTGAAAATTTTCAATCAACACAAAGTGAGAATCGACTTCAATGGGCTTCAATGAATGTAAATCGACGATATCTGACAAAGTTTGATGCAAACTCATTCAAATATATGAGAAATGTTGAAATTCGACTTCAAATGAGGAAGATAGACTTTGAAAATTTTCAATCAACACAAAGTGAGAATCGACTTCAATGGGCTTCAATGAATGTAAATCGACGATATCTGACAAAGTTATATGCAAACTCATTCAAATATATGAGAAATGTTGAAATTCGACTTCAAATGAGGAAGATAGACTTTGAAAATTTTCAATCAACACAAAGTGAGAATCGACTTCAATGGGCTTCAATGAATGTAAATCGACGATATCTGACAAAGTTAGATGCAAACTCATTCAAATATATGAGAAATGTTGAAATTCGACTTCAAATGAGGAAGATAGACTTTGAAAATTTTCAATCAACACAAAGTGAGAATCGACTTCAATGGGCTTCAATGAATCTAAATCGACGATATCTGACAAAGTTAGATGCAAACTCATTCAAATATATGAGAAATGTTGAAATTCGACTTCAAATGAGGAAGATAGACTTTGAAAATTTTCAATCAACACAAAGTGAGAATCGACTACAATGGGCTTCAATGAATGTAAATCGACGATATCTGACAAAGTTATATGCAAACTCATTCAATTATATGAGAAATGTTGAAATTCGACTTCAAATGAGGAAGATAGACTTTGAAAATTTTCAATAAACACAAAGTGAGAATCGACTTCAATGGGCTTCAATGAATGTAAATCGACGATATCTGATAAAGTTAGATGCGAACTCATTCAATTATATGAGAAATGTTGAAATTCGACTTCAAATGAGGAAGGTAGACTTTGAAAATTTTCAATCAACACAAAGTGAGAATCGACTTCAATGGGCTTCAATGAATGTAAATCGACGATATCTGACAAAGTTTGATGCAAACTCATTCAAATATATGAGAAATGTTGGAATTCGACTTCAAATGAGGAAGATAGACTTTGAAAATTTACAATCAACACAAAGTGAGAATCGACTTCAATGGGCTTCAATGAATGTAAATCGACGATATCTGACAAAGTTATATGCAAACTCATTCAAATATATGAGAAATGTTGAAATTCGACTTCAAATGAGGAAGATAGACTTTGAAAATTTTCAATCAACACAAAGTGAGAATCGACTTCAATGGGCTTCAATGAATGTAAATCGACGATATCTGACAAAGTTAGATGCAAACTCATTCAAATATATGAGAAATGTTAGAATTCGACTCCAAATGAGGAAGATAGACTTTGAAAATTTTCAATCAACACATAGTGAGAATCGACTTCAATGGGCTTCAATGAATCTAAATCGACGATATCTGACAAAGTTAGATGCAAACTCATTCAAATATATGAGAAATGTTGAAATTCGACTTCAAATGAGGAAGATAGACTTTGAAAATTTTCAATCAACACAAAGTGAGAATCGACTTCAATGGGCTTCAATGAATGTAAATCGACGATATCTGACAAAGTTATATGCAAACTCATTCAATTATATGAGAAATGTTGAAATTCGACTTCAAATGAGGAAGATAGACTTTGAAAATTTTCAATCAACACAAAGTGAGAATCGACTTCAATGGGCTTCAATGAATGTAAATCGACGATATCTGACAAAGTTATATGCAAACTCATTCAAATATATGAGAAATGTTGAAATTCGACTTCAAATGAGGAAGATAGACTTTGAAAATTTTCAATCAACACAAAGTGAGAATCGACTTCAATGGGCTTCAATGAATGTAAATCGACGATATCTGACAAAGTTAGATGCAAACTCATTCAAATATATGAGAAATGTTAGAATTCGACTCCAAATGAGGAAGATAGACTTTGAAAATTTTCAATCAACACATAGTGAGAATCGACTTCAATGGGCTTCAATGAATCTAAATCGACGATATCTGACAAAGTTAGATGCAAACTCATTCAAATATATGAGAAATGTTGAAATTCGACTTCAAATGAGGAAGATAGACTTTGAAAATTTTCAATCAACACAAAGTGAGAATCGACTTCAATGGGCTTCAATGAATGTAAATCGACGATATCTGACAAAGTTATATGCAAACTCATTCAATTATATGAGAAATGTTGAAATTCGACTTCAAATGAGGAAGATAGACTTTGAAAATTTTCAATAAACACAAAGTGAGAATCGACTTCAATGGGCTTCAATGAATGTAAATCGACGATATCTGATAAAGTTAGATGCGAACTCATTCAATTATATGAGAAATGTTGAAATTCGACTTCAAATGAGGAAGGTAGACTTTGAAAATTTGCAATCAACACAAAGTGAGAATCGACTTCAATGGGCTTCAATGAATGTAAATCGACGATATCTGACAAAGTTTGATGCAACTCATTCAAATATATGAGAAATGTTGAAATTCGACTTCAAATGAGGAAGATAGACTTTGAAAATTTTCAATCAACACAAAGTGAGAATCGACTTCAATGGGCTTCAATGAATGTAAATCGACGATATCTGACAAAGTTATATGCAAACTCATTCAAATATATGAGAAATGTTGAAATTCGACTTCAAATGAGGAAGATAGACTTTGAAAATTTTCAATCAACACAAAGTGAGAATCGACTTCAATGGGCTTCAATGAATATAAATCGACGATATCTGACAAAGTTAGATGCAAACTCTTTCAAATATATGAGAAATGTTGAAATTCGACTTCAAATGAGGAAGATAGACTTTGAAAATTTTCAATCAACACAAAGTGAGAATCGACTTCAATGGGCTTCAATGAATGTAAATCGACGATATCTGACAAAGTTAGATGCAAACTCATTCAAATATATGAGAAATGTTAGAATTCGACTCCAAATTAGGAAGATAGACTTTGAAAATTTTCAATTAACACAAAGTGACATTCAAATATATGAGAAATGTTGAAATTCGACTTCAAATGAGGAAGATAGACTTTGAAAATTTTCAATAAACACAAAGTGAGAATCGACTTCAATGGGCTTCAATGAATGTAAATCGACGATATCTGATAAAGTTAGATGCGAACTCATTCAATTATATGAGAAATGTTGAAATTCGACTTCAAATGAGGAAGGTAGACTTTGAAAATTTTCAATCAACACAAAGTGAGAATCGACTTCAATGGGCTTCAATGAATTTAAATCGACGATATCTGACAAAGTTAGATGCAAACTCTTTCAAATATATGAGAAATGTTGAAATTCGACTTCAAATGAGGAAGATAGACTTTGAAAATTTTCAATCAACACAAAGTGAGAATCGACTTCAATGGGCTTCAATGAATGTAAATCGACGATATCTGACAAAGTTAGATGCAAACTCATTCAAATATATGAGAAATGTTAGAATTCGACTCCAAATTAGGAAGATAGACTTTGAAAATTTTCAA